>NW_010558068.1:6892-60100 GCF_000687285.1 Phaethon lepturus | reverse complement strand
GGAGGAAAAGTGATTTAGGATTTGGTTTTATTTTTTCATTCCCCTACTCTGATTTGATTGGCCATAAATTAAACTGATTTCCTGAGTCTGTTTTGCCCCAACAGTAACCGGTGACCCATCTCTCCCTGTCCTTGTCTCCACCCACCAGCCTTTCATTATACTTTCTCTCCCCTGTCCTGCTGAGGAGGGGAGTGATCGAGCAGCTTTGGTGGGCACCTGGCATCCAGCCAAGGTCAACCCACCACCATACAGTATGATAATATTCACACATTTTTTCCTTTGCAAAACTGAGGCAAATCTCTGTTCATAGCAAAATGAAAAATGCTCAGATTTTACACATTTCAAAGGCTTGAAATTTTTATGCCTCTCTCTCATTATAAACGCAAGAGAAGACAAGTGCATTTCAGAAAGTGTCTGAAAAACATAATAAAATAATTTATTTCCTTGTCCATAGCTGACCAGAGTATCAGACTCTTTTTTGCCTACAGTGATGAAGTGTGCCAATTGCTTTGTCCATAAGCTAGCTCAGAAAAACGACATTTTGATATATCTTTAGAGCATCATCATACGAAGAAGGAAACTATGATAATCCAATGCATTTTTCATTCTCTGACATTTAATAGGGAATAGCATTAAGGTGGATCATCAGCATTTGCACACTGTAATTGTTTTTGCATAGGTTTGGAAGGGCTAAGTTAACAGGGACCTGTCAGTTTTATCAGCTTTTTAATTAGTTTATTTCATTACTGTTCTCGAGCGTCTAAGCAAGTGAACTTTAAAGTAACTTCAGAATAGATCTGTGTCTTAAACTAAAATATGAATGCAATAAGCTATATATTAACAAAATAAACTGTTCGTGTTTCTTAACCCTGATATCACCATTCCTCTCTCCTTAGCTGTTCAGATACTGGTTCATATTCATTCAAATAAATATGAGCCAGGGCAGCTAAGAAGGAATTAGTCTTTATGGACTGTAGTCTTTTAAAAGTTTAGGTATAAAATTTGGGCTAGCTATCCATAATTACCCGCTTCTCTCTGAAAATGGAAAATTAGTGGTCAGGCAGTTAAACTAGATGAACATTGTAGATCCCTTCCAACTGAACTATTCATAGAATCACAGAATCATTTAGGTTGGAAAAGACCTTTAAGATCATTGAGTCCCACGACAAACCTAGCACTGCCAAGTCCACCACTAAACCATGTCCCTGTTAGGGTGCATGTTTCAGATATTTAACCAGATAAATCCCACCATGTAAGTCAATGATTGGAGGAAAGGTGTGGGGGAGAGAGGTAACTAATGAGTGTGATTTATAGCATCCATCTTATATCCCCTTTTTAGATGCAGAATGACCTTTTGGAAGGACCCATATCTATCATTGACTGTAGGAGAAACTCAGCAACCGATTTATGTCAAACACAAGCTCTTAGACAATAGACATTTGCGAGATGAATCCCAGCTTCTAATCACAAGGTTTGTGCCTTAACCTTGAAATGTCCTTCTTCCATCTCCCCTAAAAGACTGCCCTCGAGAGATGAATCTAAACGACAGTGCTGATCACGGGCAACACTGTTAGCATATTTAAGAGGAAAAGGAAGAAGAAATACGTATCATGCTTGGGCTTGAGATATTAACAGTGGTATGGCAGGTTTATCTTAAAAATTGTGAGCTTCATTATTTAAAAATCAAAGAATACCAGGGAAAAAAAATCAAAATAAAGGGATAAACTATCAAATATTAGAAAGAGAGGGACTACCAGAAAAGACTAGAGGTAGATCTGGTATTGTATGACACACCTGGTAATGCAATTGCACTCAAGAAGATGGGAAGAAACAAACCAGTATATCCTTACTGTCAACATGTTCCACAAGAATAAGGAAGCTCAGGATGTCCATGTCCACCCTGCCCTTCTTCTAAAACCTTCAGAGAGATGTGGCAGTGGAAGGCAGGTCTGTTCTTTTACCCACTGCATTTCATAGTCCAGCTTATAAACAGAAACCCAAATCCATGCTAGAGGTGTATCCCATCCCGCTGCCTCCACCCTGCAGACAAAACTATCTGCTATAGTGTCATGGTTTAGCCCCAGCCGGCAACCAAGCCCCACGCAGCTACTCACTCACTCCCCCATGGTGGGACGAGGGAGAGAATCAGAAGGGTAAAAGTGAGAAAACTCGTGGGTTGAGACAAAGACGGTTTAACAGGGAAAGCAAAAGCCGCGCACGCAAGCAAAGCAAAACAAGGAATCCATTCCCCACTCCCCACGGGCAGGCAGGGGTTCAGCCATCTCCAGGAGAGCAGGGCTCCAGCATGCGTAATGTTTCCTTGGGAAGACAGACGCCATCACTCCAAACGTCCCTCCACCCCTTCCTCCTTCTTCATCTCAGCTTTATATACTGAGCATGACGTCATATGCTATGGAATATCCCTTTGGCCAGCCTGGGTCAGCTGTCCTGGCTGTGCCCCTTCCCAGCTCCCCATGCCCCCCAGGCTCCTTGCTGGCAGCCCAGCACGAGAAGCTGGACTGTCCTTGACTGCTTAACAACAGCTCAAATCGTCAGCACGTTATCAACATTTTCTCATCCCAAATCCAAAACACAGCCTCACACTAGCTTCTGTGAAGAAAATTAAGCCTATCCTGGCTGAAACCAGGACATAAAGGCATGAAGCAGACACCTGGGACCTGCAGTATCTTAAATCAAATTAGGATGAGCCTCATTATTTTGTAAGTTAAAGCTTCCTTCAAGAGATGTATATAATATTTTCTAGCACTGGTTTAAAACAGAAAACAATAGCTGTCCTTGTAAGAGGAACATGTCTGTTGTGACAAGACACCAGTTGCACTACAACAGCAGCAAATGTGTTTAGTCCACTTAATATTCATGGCTCTGTCATTTGTATGCTGGAGTTTCACTGTTCTGGTTGAGTCTCATCTAAGGATCATTTATGCTTGTAATACAACCAGACAGCTCTCTGCCTGTAACTCTGAATATTCACAGCATTAGCCAGCCTCTAAAAGGTACATTTCTTAACTGCTTGCCTAAGACTGTACTTCTTCCCCCCAGATCATTACACAAGATGAAGCTAAATTAATTTGGCACCTGCAAGAAACCTTGAAAACTGCCAAGAGTTCAGAAAACAGATTTTAATAAATGGGAGGGGATTTTAGGTTGTTCATTTGTTTGTTTCCGAGAAGGGTGTAGTTACTTATTTTTATTGTCTGATGATTTTCCAACTCATTCTTATTTCCTGTTTGTGACCTGCTCTTCCAAAAGTAATGACTGACCTGGTCTCCTGCAAGAGCTGCTTTTATTGATAGTCTGGAGATTTACTCCAAATGTTATTTAATTATTTTCATGCAGTCTCATTCCCTCTATCTCAATCCTCCTTTGCCAAGCCTTACAGTACCTAAAGTGTGTACCTGTTGTCCTGTTAAATTTATCCGGCCATGAGTTTTCACCCACTTCAGCTTCAATTTGCTTGCTCCTTCCATCTTTTCTGAAGGTTTTTAATTAATCTTCAGTGCCTGTATGTTTTCCTCCAAAATGGGTGTTGTCAGAAAGACAGGGAAGCAGAGGCCAGGCTGCTTGCAGGTGTGGAGGAGAGAGAAAAGGACTGTAAACATGATGCACCCAGTCCTGATGAGAAGGTTTTTTCCTCTTGGTAAAGAGTCACCTGTGCATCATGGAATGGACATAGGAGAAAATGCAGATATTTATTCGGTCCCTGAGTACCACTCTCACACAGCTTTGTTGCTTCTGGGACACAAAGTATTCCTGAAAAGCACCGTTGTGCGCTGCGTAGACATACGGGCTTGCTGAGGGAGCTCAGTACACAAACATGGATCCTTGCTCATAGAGCTGAGTGGGTACAGGGATACATTTCTATTATCTCTAAGCCAAATCTATTATTAAAAAAAACAAGCATAAAACCGTGGTCCTGATGATCTTGCTAACTTCCATCCCAGTATGACAATGATAAAAATTTCCTGAAATTTTTCACCATTGCTGTTGGAAGCCTCTACCACCAATATTTTGCAAACTCAATAAACAAGGGAATCACATGGTGAGAGAGGTTCCATGACAGCACAGTGAGGAGCAGAACACAGATGACCTTGATTCTGGTGCAGGAAGTCAGCAGTGATGGAAATAATCTCCTTCAACAAGTTATGTACAAGCTAGCCATACAGGCTCTGTACAGGGCCAGTGGGGAGAGAGCAGTGTCTCCATAGGGTACCCGAAAGTAAATTGACTCCGTGTTAAAAGTGTGTTTTAAGCCAGTGGAAGTGCACATCTCCCTTCTTTGATTACAGAAGACTTAATGTTCAATTCAGGTGTCCCATATAGGGGCCTAGTGTCCCCTGAAATGCCATTAGTGTCCTTCTTGCTTTCCAGCTGCTGCACAGGTCTCCTACAGGTCCTGTGCCAAATCTCCATGCCCTAAGAATGAGATTCAGCTCAAGATTAAGACATCCAAATTTAGGACTCAGTGTAGATTTCTCCATGTGAGATGGGTGTATCAGCTACACATACAGTCAGTGGACATCTACTCAGCCTGGTCGGTGGAGATGATGAGTCCGCAGGATTCATCAGGAATGGGTTTCAACTGTCAAACAGAAGCTTACAACGTCATTTTAGACACCGTGGGGTACCCACCTGGCCTCCACTTACAACACCAGATGGAGGACAAAGATCTCATATATCTTGTGTAGTATCTGCTAGCCCCATACAAATGTGTTAGCTTAGATTTACTGTAGTGGGAGAATGGTTGCCCAGTTCACATGTAGACATCCATGTGTAATTGCCCAAATGCAGAAGTCTTAATCTCAGACTAAACTCTGCCCTAAAAACTGTCTTACACTAAATACCTGGCTTTCAGAGAGCTGCATTTAGATTGGAGGGATTCTGCTGCTAACCGCAACATCATGCTGTTTTGTCTTAGAGTTTTCCATAATTCATGCCTGAATTTCCTTCCTTCTCTTTTTTTGCCAGACCCACAAGAACATCAGCTCAGAGAAGATTAAGTTTATGCTATTTAATGTTGCAGTGATAATGCTCAATTAAACTTTTTTCAGTTCACATCTGCAAAGGCCGGTGCCAAGTTAAATCACTTCAATCTACTTGATGTCCCAGATCATGTAGCAATCAGTTAAGAACAAGGCTGCAAGCATGAGTTTTTTTCTTCAGTGGGTACAATTAGAAGTATTGAAAGCACTTTCTGCACAAGCAGCTCTAGATGTTGCCTCCTGCCCCTTTTGACAGAGGAGAAATCTAGCCTAGCAGATGTGTGCTGTGCATCAAGTTTAACACTTCAAATAAAAAGTGGATTTAAACTTTTGGAGGCTTTATGAAGTTTAATTTTTCTTTGAGCCAAATTTAATTTAAATGAGAACGAGGTTCTTGAGTTTCTTCCACTCTTGAAGGATTTTTATTTATTTATTTATTCATTCAGCTCACTTCACTGTTAAGGAATATGAAACCTGGCATATAGGAAGTACTAACTGCAGTGCAAAGGAAAATATCAAGATAATGATAAACTTTGAGTGGGAACATGGTGGGATGGAGAGGGAAAGAAAGAAGGAGAGAAAGAGAAAAAAAGAAATGAGAGGAAAGTAAAGGTGAGAGGCAGAAAATTCTCTATTTCCATCTAGGTTTATCATAGCTGGATTTTTAGTTTGAATTTATAGAAGAAAACCTTTATAATGCCATGGAGAATAACTGAGTAAATATGCAGAGTTGTGTAGATTTAGGCCTTTTGACAGTCTCCTCCCAACAGGGAAAAAACTCTGCAGACAGTGGGTCAGGATGTCTTTTTTTAGTTCTAATCTTCCAATTAAAATTGCTTGCTATTGCTAGATCTAAGCACTGAAGTCAGGTCTTCAAAACCATGAACTTGGATGAAGATTAAGGAGATTTTAGGACAGGAATATTTTAATCTATTTTACTTAACTTCTGGTGCAGACTGCATCCCTGTTGCCTTTTTGGCTGTGACCAAGAGATCACAGGGACTTTCTTTAGACAAAAACAAACAAGTGAGACCACAGGATGGTTTTCTCACATTTTTGTGTGACTTAAAAAACTATAGATCCTTGCAAAATTAGCATTAGAACCTAAGCGTTCAAAGGCCTTAATGGCTTCAGACTTTTTGTCTTTGACTGATTGATTGATTTTTATTTACAACTCATTCAGAAGACAAATAACAGGAATAAAAGCTGGTATTCCCAAGACAGGAAAATTCTACTAGAAAGTGACTCTTCCATAAGCCTACACATTTCCTTTATCAGTTTGAGGCGTGATGGGGATAATTAGATATTTGTCTTATAGTGAGTGACTGCCAGATGATGGGTTATTCAGTGCAGATCACCAATGCTCTGAGCTGATCAGGCTCTTGCTGCAGTTAATGAGGTGCAATGATTGAGTTCACTTATCATGTTCAATAGAAGTTCATTGCTGCTTGGGAAATAAAGTCAAGATTCCCTCTATGGCAACATCAACCTTTGAGCCTACTGATTATGATATTAAAAAATGTGTATTAATTAGTATTGTTATTATTATAAACAATCTAAATGGTTTGATCTCATTTTCAATATTACCTTATGCATCCAGGCCACAGGTTTAACATATATGCATTTTGGCAGAAGCTGACAGTGCTAAGAAAGGATAAGACAAAGCCTGAAAGGATTTCTTTCAAAATTACCAACCACCAGCATCTCAAGCCAAGTTTGTCAGAGAAGGATTTAAGGGATAGTAGGAACTATGCCCAGAAAATATCATGTTATCACAAAGCAAATCATTGTTTTGGGGTAAGTTAAGTGTTGAGCGGTTAGCTCAGTGCAAATATTTTCCACGATAAGCAGAAAGGAAGAGACATTTATCTGTTGAAGGCCTGAATCCAGTTGCCATTAATCTTTAGATTAATAAGAGCTTTTTTTTCCATTAACTCATGCAACAGGAGAAACCTTAATTGGTACAGATTGCCTGGTGGAATTATGGGAAGTAATTCCTCTTACCTTAGTGAAAACAGGAAGATAAGCCTTGGGTTGTCACAGGTGCTAATTATTACAACAAACATAACAAGTAAGAAAAATAAGAGTAAGAAAGAACAATAAGCCTTATTAATTGCTTCGTAAAAGGATGCTTGCACAGAGCCCTGGAGGGGTGTTCGGTATGAACGTAACATACTGTAAACAAGCAGACTTGTATTTTTTTGAGGACATTCAGGATATTCCTTTCCAGCACATATAAATAATGGATTGCCTAAGCTTTACTACTTTTTTGGCATGATTTGTCCTTCTGTCAGGTTTGCAGTTCTTAAAATGAGGTTTGCAATTTTACCATTTTCCATGACAGTGCTGGTTCCCTCCTCATGGCAGCTGGCGTTTGCTTATAATAATGTTTATTGCACAGTCCTCTGGACCTACTTTCTTACGCTCCCCACGGTTTAACGAATGCTCCATGACATTATTATGGGCTCACTAATTTCCAACCAGCTATTGTTCCACAGATCAGTGCTTTCAATGTGATGACTCAGCAGGCAGTTCCCCAGTCTTAAAAATCTTGGATTTGATAATTATTTCAATCCAGTTTCAATTTCAATTTCATTTCAGAAAGGCTGCCATGTTGCTGAGTCAGCACAGCTGGGGGAGATACCCTAATCGATCTAAAAGAAGCACAGGAAAAGGAAAAAAAAAAGTACAAAGAAGTAAATTGAAAAAGCATCATGAATGTTACAAAGGAAAAGGGATGATGGTGCCACAATGAAGCACCCTGAGATATTTAAGGACAAGAATGTCCGTGCTGATAACACTGTTATGGCCACATCTTCATCTCAGCCGTCAGCCAACCTCTGTAAAACCAAATGCTTTTCTTTTAGCTGTCTTCATTTTGAGGAAGAATTTAACTTCTTGGCAAGACCTGTAGATCTCATCATCATGGTCTCTCTTCTTCACTATTGCACAGCTACCTGTTTTAGTATCCACGGAAGGACCTGTGGGTCTCTTGCAAAAGAAATGTAAATGCAAAAACCAAAATAACAGACCTATTCCCGCACAGATTTCAAGCAAGGCAAAGTACAGACTTTGCTTGGCTACAGTCTTTCAATATCTAATTTTAGTCCTGATTATAAAATAAAATGAGGTATCTAAATGAGGAACATTTTATTTACTCATGCTAATGTTAAATAAGTCCACCTCCCCCACTTTTGCTTTCCTTGCACAAACACATTCACTTACCAAGGCATAGAAAATAGTGCCTGGTTCCTCTTGGTCAGAAGTTAGGTGTTCTGTCAATCAGATATAATTAAGAAATGCAGTCCAGTATCATAACATGCTCCTAAGGAAATAATGTCTTTATTTGACTATGCTCATGGAAAATACTTTTTTTTTTTAATTGGAGCCAATATAAAACTAGGCCTTTTCTGGATTACAAATAATCGAAGGTCAGTAATTAATCTCTTTGTTTTACAAGATAGGCTGCACTTCACTGGGCTGAGACATAGTGGCAGAGGGGAATTCATATAGTAAAGTTTTCTCCAGCACCGTATGCAGAAGGAATTTTGCTGTGCACGGGTGGTACCAAGCTGCTAACGAGACCCGACTGCCTCATTTAAAAAGGCTCCTCTGGAAACCTTTGAGCAGACGACCGGATTTGCACAGACCTCCATCCGCCATGAAAAGGCAGCTCTTCTTGAATGGGCATTTCACAGCAGGTCAGAATTCGCAACCAGATACCACTGTATTTCCTTCTGTTGTCCTCGGAGAGCGCCAGCCCGTGTACTGAAAAGCTTTTTCTCTACTTCTCGGGTACTTACTAACTGCTGATGTGGGGAAATGTTTAACACCCATAAGCAGTGTGAAATGTGAATTCATTCTCTCAGAAAAGAAGTTAATTGGGATTTGAATCTCCTCATGGAAATAATATCTGCCTGAAATACCTTTATCTGTACAATGAAATAATACTGAGAGCTTCCACACATCTAAGAGCAAAAATTTTCAGGACATTTTTTGCATGAATAAAAGCAGGAACTGAAGGACTCTGGTTTGACTTTAAAAGAGATGACTAAAAATTACTTTCCTAAATCCTTGGTTTTTTCAAGCTGATACAGTGTTTTTCACTTTTCCTATGTAAACATGAAGTAATTACTCTGCTTACAAGTACTTTCTCCCCAGGAAAAGCTGAAAGCTGTTGCCTACTTCTGGGGTTTTGAGTGTCCAACATAAAGCTTGTTTTTAACTCCAAAGATTGTCACCCCCTTAACTTGGTGTTGAAATTTTAATGCTTTTTTCAAGCGTATTGAAAGTTTCATCAGTTTCTAGTTTGCAAGGTGTGCTCTGGAATATCAAAAAAAGCCCAAACAACAAAAGGCACATGCTCCACCGCTCCTGCAAAAACGGCAAGAGGCGTGGATTAAGCAACGCCTTTTGTTTAGAAATAGGAAGTCAATGAAAACATGCATTGTAATGCTGCCAAAAAAGATGTTGACAATGCAAACAGAGCAGAATTCACCATAACCAACAGCTCATATTGCACTTCTCCGGCAAGATTTCATCAGCCACCATGGATGGATTCTGCTTCCAAGGACAGATGTGAATTAAGCCTTTTGACCTCATACAGTACTTTTCCGAGGTGACTAACCATGCTACATTACTTCCTAAGGCTCCGTGACTGTCCATGGAAACTAATTAAGGGTGAGAAGTTTGCAGTCACTGCTGTTTGGTCCAGGTGTAGCCCCAGCGTAGACCATCCTCCAGGTACCTACTAGGAGATACCCCATTGAAGCCTTTTCAGAGCAATGCCCCTAAGAGTCAGCATAGTTGGATAAATACACACACTCAAAATATTTCAGTCAAAGTGAGGAAGGAAATCAAATAATGAATGGTAAGTGTGATCCAGATCTATTCCCTGAGTAATCTTCCTGTGAAAACACACGCCTGAGTAACTAGCCAACAGAGCAGCTGACTGTGACCTCTCCTGCTGTGCTAAATATTTGCTTCTCCACAAATTCTATTAGAGAAAAAAATTCACGTGTGCTTGTGTTTCCATTCTTTTATGTTTTTTTTCTGCCCCCCTTTTTTCTTCCCTTGGCATATTTTTAGCTCACAGTTACATTATGAAAAAACAAATAAGCCACACCTCAACCAAACAATTCTGCTTTGAAATGGCTTTTGTGTTAGTGTTCCAAGCAGTTACATTTCAGAAACAAATATTCTTTATTTCTTTAAACACAGTGCAATAAACAAAATTACTCTCTGTTAAAACCAGGGGTGTTTCGCCATAAAGGGAATACGAAGAAGGAGTCTCAGAAGAAATATTCCTCCAGCAAATATTTTTGCTCTCTGAAATGTGTCACTTCCATAATTCATTGGGTGCTCTGGGTAATACACATGACTGTACTGGAAATGAGCATTTAATTAGTGCTCTAGTACAAACACCAACCACCTCCTGTGTTAATAACTAACTTCTGGGGCTGTAAATGTTTATCAGGTAAATATCATGTAATTATAAGGACCCATCTGACCTCAGGCATGGAAAATGAGTGTGATGAATTTGCTGGCTCAATCACCCAATGAGACAGAGAGATCAATTGATGGCATAACACAGTGCTAGCAGAAGATGCCAGAGGTCAAGGAAAGGCCATAAACTGGTTCATGGGGGGATGAGTCTCAGGCATGACAATGACAAAGCACAACAGTGATTTTTATGCAGTTAAAAGTCACAGAAAAGGGATTCCCATAACCACAGAGTGATTTTTATTGGAAACATCATGGTGTCTAGCTTCTGTGAGATAGCCTAGTCTCAGTGCTCTCCACCAGGAATTTGGAGACGTCATCCCAGAAGGGTTCAGGGCAGCATTTCTGGAACCAACAGCTTTTAAAGTGTGGCGTGGACAGAAACAAGACCCTGTGCAGGCAAGGAATGCAAGGTTGAGGAGCCCAGAAAGACACTATGTGAGTACAAGCTTGGTTCTGTACCAAACAGTGAAGATAGTAGCTCTGGAGGCCAATAAATTTATATGTGTTCTCAGATGGATTTTTAGCATGCACTAAAAAGAAACTGTTGGATCTAAATCTCCCTCTTCTAGGGGAAAGTTGTAACTAGAATTCATTAACCAGATGGTTGCTATACCACTGATGGTAATGAATTTATACAATTATTTATACAAATACACTGAATTTATACAGACAGCTCAAATAAACCTAAGCATAGTCTCAAGCCTAAATTTATACACCATTTACACTGTAACTGCATATCATTCACTTCTGGCAGCAACTCATGGCTATATCTGAGGCTGAGCGACTCCAGCATTGCAAAACCCCCTCAGCAATCCCACAGTTCCCCATCCCTGACTTCCAGTCCTTCTGCAACTTACCATCCATCTCAGCTGCCCATTGGCAGAGGTAAACTTGGACAAACAGACAAGACAGATATCCAGAAGGTGTTTTGCATCACCATGGGATTATCATTCTAAAGTCATGTGCAATTGAGGGTAAAGCCCCTCCAGTGGTGAGGAACGGTTGAGGATGCTTCTTAGGACAAACCATAAATATTGCTGTAGACCCAGCTTAAGGCCACCGTATATGAAAAGCTAATTTCTGCTTCTGAGGCATCCTTTCAGAAGGACACCTGTCTTAGGATGCAAGTCAGCACCTACCTGTAGGAATACCTACCCTTCCCTATGTTCTGTTGGCTGATTGAACCACTCGAATGAGTAATGTGGATCCCAAGAGAAAATACGGAATTTGATTCCCTGGCAAGCCATGTGAACTTGAGCTGGGCAAGTAGAATATCATCATAGAATCATTTAGGTTGGAAAAGCAGATTAGGGTGTCCAAAAGGCAACATCTAAAATACGTCAGAGGAGTTAACTTTTAAAGTGTCTGTTTAAAAGAAAGAAAGGAGTCTGGGGTGACCAGCTCAGCTAATGATGTCTCTAGCACCACTGGCTACAGCTACCAGTAGTCAATCTAACACTTTTCCTATCAGATCAAGCACTGAATTAACTTATTTTTTATTAATCTTAATTTCTCTGTGCCTCAGTTTCCTACCTGAAAGTAGAGATCAGTGTAACACCTCATCTCACCATGGCTGTGAAAAATAATTTCCCGTTTGTGGAGTTCTCAGTTACTGTGGTGACAAGAACCTGGAAGGAGTTAATACACTTCTGTCTTCAGAGCTTGCAGGGTTTGAGAAGTGTTCATTAAATAAGAGAGAGAGTTATGCCAAAAGTAAGGTAAAACCAAATGTTGAGCTGTCCATTTGAAGAGTACCGGTACACTGAGTAATGTCCTGCTGAGAAAAGTACTAATGTAGTCAGAAAACATGGTTGAATTTCAGTTCATCAGATAGAAAGGGAAACTCAGGTTGCACAGGCAAATGCTTACAGTGTTTTCAGACTTCTGAATTATTTTAACTGCAGTTGCAATGTTATTTTAAAGATTTTTCTTCAGATGCAACATGCACAACAGTATATTCAGCACTACATATTTCAAATAAAGGCATTACTATGTTACCAGATGAAAAACATATTCTGTTGTTACACTGAAGATTTTGAAAACTGTTTTCTGATTTCAAGCTAGAACACAAATTTGTGTTCTAGCAGTGAATCAGAAATTGTGAAAAACTGTTCTATTTCAACATTCAAGTATGTCATACTAACTTCAGCTACTTAAAAAATAAAAATTTAAATTAGCTTTTTAAAAACGAAATGGAATTTGGAGGGGAAAAAGGATACCTATAACTCTAGAAAACCTAACATATATCTTTTCAATGTCACTGATGTTGATCTTCATTTAGTAATGAAGTACATTTTTTTATGAGTTCAAGCTTTTTCATCTGCCTTTGAAGAATTGGAAAAATGCTTGTTGATTAGGTTGGATCAAAGTATATCTCAGCTTGTTTGGGATATATATCCCCAGATAGGCTTTGCATCATATAAAAGGTTTTATGTTGATGGAGAATATACTACTGTACAAATACTACACAAAATATATTCCTGATAGGATACTGCTAGCAGGGAAAGTACAGCTGAATCATAACAGAAGAGAAAGATTTTGTACAGTGATTTTGCGCCCAATCTGCCACACTGAATCTTGGCAGGAAACCGCAAAAGTTTGTCAGGTTTTGTACTCATGATGCACAACAAAACACATTTATCTCATGAAATGTTTATTCCAAAAGGTGTTATTTTAAAGGTCAAAGCAAGACCCTACTGGGTGGTGATGGCTGGTAATTAACTATGACAAGTAGCAGATACATACTTCACCGGCAGCTTATGGGATGCAACCCCAGTCTACAGCTGAGCGACTGGTGTTGGCAGAGGCAGACGATAATTTGGACACCAGGTATCCAATGCACCTCGGAATAGTCACGGATGTGCAGGTTCAGGACCACTTTCAGGCACCTCCTGCCGGATTAACTGCTGCTGTTCAAGTCCTGCCCTGGGAGATATTCCCCCAGGAGCATGGGAAACGTGTCCTTCAGCATAGAGTCACTCCGCACACAATAGCTGACACTCAAGATTAGCCCCGCAGTTTTTCTACCTGGCAACCTTTTCTGTGATATGGAGAGAATATTTCTTTTTACGGGATATGTGAGGTGCCCTCCGACCTTGTTTCTGATAATTATGCTGCACTGGAGAAATTGTCCCTGTTACTAATTAGCCAGCTGGCATTAAAGGAATGTTTTGGTTCATTAAAACCAGGTTGGGGGATTGTTTTTTCCCCCTCCATCTCCACAAACTGTGCCTCTGTCATTTCAACAGGCTCTCTTCCTGTCAAACCAGACTTATTCAAGATGTTTGGTAATTAAAAAAAAAAAAAGAGAGAGATGAGAGAGAGAGAGAAAGCAGACTGTTGAGTTAAAAACAGCCTCTGAGGACTAGCCATTCCTCAGCCTAATATTTGTTCTGAAAGGATTTTACTTAAATGTTGAATTACTCTTTTTTTCGTTCTTGACTATGAAGAGGGACACCAGTTGTACACAGCCTGTGACTGAGGACATGACTGTCCAGTTTGATTGATCAGTCATTCACATTATCAAGAAAATACCAAAGGTTTGTATTTTTATGATGTTCCGCAATATAAAATTGTTTTCAGGATCATAAAAGCACATACTTTTGGCAACTTCTTGTTAACTTCAGTCACAGAGCTGTAGCTCATAAAAATATTCTTTGCAAGACTCCTTTTCCCCAGTAAACTTACACTGTCTGAACCAAAGTAAACTTTCTGCTTGCTGTTGTCATATCAGCAGTCAGTAATCACACCTCTTACTGTCATACCCAAGAGGTATTCACGCGCTTGTAGCGTCATCAAAGTTCAAGACAACAAGTATTCTGACCTGTTTGCTATCTATGCTTGTCAGAGCCTGGTTTTCATGTGCACTGAATGGAAAGAAGTAAAGGTCAGATCCAGATAATCTATTCAGATGATGTGCTTATTCGTCTCCTTCGATTACTTAAAGCATTCCTGATTACAGTGGTTAGATTCAGCTCATGTATCATTCACCAGTCGTAACAGGCGTTTACCTGAGAAGCAGTCACCCCAGTCTCCCCTGTAGTCAGTCAGTGGAAAGGAATATAAACCTCTAGGATGCAGCTCAGTGGGTCTATTTTGGATGTCCCTTTTAGGATGGGATAGATTGTGCTCTAGACCCCATTGACACCACTAGGGAGCCCAGAGGGAGCCCCAGAAAAAGAACTGAGATATACCACATCCATCACAGACATCTATGTTTTCACAGCTGAATCATAACCCAGATATTTCAATCATTCATCCCTATCAATTTCATATACTCCAGCAGTACCTAATTTTATTTGACATACCATGTTAGGAGGGTTAAATATGACCAACTTGGACTTACACGCATTGGTGTCTGTTGTTACTGAAAGTTGTAGAATGACAACTGGACTTCAGCAAAGCCAGAGATTCAGCCTGATGTGAAACGTGCTGCCTCATACAAACAATCCATCATCTAAGAAATCCAGGGCAGCCAGTTCCTTTAAATAAGCCCATGAGTGGGTGTCATCTGTACCCTGTTTCTGGAGATGTCAAAAGCACTTTGCCCATTTCTTCAGATGAACACAGAGCCTGTTAAACCTCTGTTTTGAGAAAGCATTCCTCAGCACAGCAGCCTCATCTCCATTTCATTGTCCACGGAACGTCATTACCTAGTTGTCTGCTGCCTTGTCCCTAGTCACCATTCTAGTAGCAGCTGGATTAAGCAAACAGGGGCCCAACATGTGCAGTTGAGGGTAAAGTTGCCCACAGACCCAATTTTGAGGTTACAAATCAAGTTCAGCTTGAGTTACAACCTCAAAACAAAAACCTCCCAGTGGAAAGCTGTTAATCTGTGACATTACATTAAAGGTTATTTCCCATTCTGGGGTCTGCCTTGTGCATTAAAGCCTTCCCTGCCAAGCGGTGTGGACTAGAGTAGCAACAGTTTGAATTACCCAAGGAAGAGGGCAGTGAGGACCCAGACACAGCAAAATGTAGTGAATATTTTTTTTTCTTTACAAACACTAGAGCTGTGCTAATATGAAGTCTCCTGTTCTGGTTATTGCAGCTACAGAAGTGAACTCTAACAAGGACTAATAGAAAGTGTTATTCCCCTCCCATGTCACTGTTTTCTTAAGGGAACCATTGCCTGCCACCTTATCTTTAACCACTCTTAACGTTTTAGGTTTGTTGTTGCTTAAAAACAATTCAGTGGAGCAGCCTTGGATGGGGACATAGAGTCACAAAAAATGGTGATTACTCCCAGAGGTGCCCTTGTTGCAGGTGAACAAGAGATGTAGCACCTGGTTGGGGAGCATAGTCTTCCCACCCACCTCCCCTCTTTCCTACACACTTGCAACCCACATAAAGCTCCTCAATATCTCATGGTTGCCAAAGGATTTGTGCTTCTGCTGGAAGGAAGAACCATTATCCTATTTTTCACAGATTTTACAGATTAACACGAACACCCCCATGAAAGCGTGGGGCAAGTGTGCTCTTAGCTAGTTACAGGTACAGAGGAGTGTCTAGGAAGGGAAGGGAAGGCAGAAGCTTTTTGCCCCAGAGCAAGGGAAGGGTGGTGCCTCTGCAGAAGCAGCAGCTCACCTTACATGTAAAATTGTGCTGTGTGAGGCTTTTGCCACAATAGATCTCTGCAATTTTTGAAAAATAAATCTTCTATCTACTTCCTTCTTGCCATCAAGGTCAATAGAGTCATGACAAGAACACGATGAAAACTAAGACGTGGGATGATTGTTCCTAAGGCACTTTCAAAACTCAGGGCACCTTTATGTCAGGTGCTGTGCACAGTCAAATCTACAAAACAGTTTGGGTAATGAATCTTTAAGTGAGTTTTTCAATTACACATAACCAGTATGTTGCATAAACAAGACTTAAATGCTGAATCCTAACCCCATGCCCTAATTCTGCTGCCGACAGCTGGCTGTACTCTCCATAGACTACAGTCAAATAAATTCAGCCCCTTACCCAGTTAGCTCTTTGCTTATCAGAAAAGGTGCAGTCATACTCATAAGTAAGTGTGATGAAGGAAATTCCTTTTTTCCAGTAATTTTGTGTTTCATATGAGAGGATTTGGAAATATCCTGAGAGACCAAGAATACAAGATTTTTCAGGGACAATATCTCTCAGCCGTCTTCTGAACCTTTTCCTCCACTTTAGTCTTTCCCAAACACCTTAATCTCTCTTTTCACGTCTGTCACTCAAAGGGGGAGCATAAAATGCCCGGTTATTGTAGATATGCAATAGTTTACTTTGTTTTGGTTTGGTTTTTTTCTGAAACCGTTTTAAATAAAGATATAAATAAAACCAATTCTGGTTACCTTTTACTGCAGCACATTGTGATAGCAGAGCAGTGCCATTGCTTCATGGGAAGAAACTTTGTGACAGTGGTAAAAAATGTGATAGCTTGTGTAATACTCTCCCCTGTGTCACCTAGAGAGCACAGTTTTATGCAAAGCAGATGTGGAAAAATTGTGTCCCAGATTCTTTTGCTGCTCCCTTCCCCTTAATCTTGTCTGACCTACCTTTCAGACTGAGGGATGTGTACAAATCATCAATGAAGAGAACAAAAAATTGGAAAGATTTAAAACCAAAAGGTGTAAAGCAACAGAAGGGAACATTATGTCAGAGGTGCGTGGCAAATGCCATCTTTCCTGCTCAGGAGGGTTTTGAAGCACAGCATTAACCTTGAAATTTTACTTTGGTGGTGAGGAATAGTTTTAAATGCATACTTTTTAATATTTTTTTTCCTTTCTCTCTGAAATCATCTCCCAGACACAAGATTTAAAAAACACAGGGCAGGGTCAGACTTTCTGAGATTTGAGATCACTTCACTAAAGAACTTCTACCACAATTATTTTTTTTTAATATTAGCAGTTCATCAGGTTAAAGTCTCTATCACAAGACCACCTCCAATTTGTATGTACTACAAGGTATAAGATAGAGAGAAAATTAGTTATTACCTAGACGGTCAGTAAGGTGTTACCAGGTGCATCAAAGCAAATTTTATGACTACATAGAGGGCTTTTTTATCTCTAAGTCCTAACTCATGTTGTAGGCTTTCAATCGAAATGGAGAGATGACTTGAATTGCCATTCAGAACTTGACAGCTTATGATATTACCTGCTATGTCAGGGTTATCCAAAATGAAACTTATAGCCAGACAAGCTAAGCTCCATACAGCTTCTTTAAATCTGCAATGATTGTTAGGATAGACTTCAAACACAAAGCTTCTATTTCTTGACCAAATTAAAAAAAAAAAAAAAATTTCCTGCTCACAGTGCCTTCAGTGGGCTTGCCTATCCTGGGATGTCTCTTCCAGCATTTACCATCTATGTCTAGTCCAGTTGAAACTAGACAGGGTAAAAAGGTTCTGCGCAGTGCTTACCAGTCTTTCACATCTGGAATTAGGGAATCTAGAAAACTGGGATGCTTTGTGTCAGTCGCCATATGTAATACAGACAATTTGTGGGTAACTTCCATGCAATAACTAACTTTCTTGGATAAACATATACAGCTTGGAAGATGCTTTATTCCAAACCCCAGCAAAGCTCTGAGAAGATTTCTCACTTACTGCTGTACCGACTCTGTTCAGTACAATGATACACTGACGACGCTCCCACAGATACCACCTTCGGGCAGCAGGACCAAACCTATCACCTCCTGACTCAGCCACGTCCTGTGCCTTGACCTCCCTTTGCACTGATGCTATGTGCAGGGTACTGATCTGGCTGAAGATAACTTTCCCCCCGATGTCTTTTGGTGGGTTGATTTTTCAGCTAGGTCAATTCCTTGGTCCAAGTCATTATATCTACAAACATGTTTACTTGCAAAGATGTTTGTTGACGGGGACAGAGCTGAGGTCTTTTTCTGGTGTAAAATGTTCAGATAACAACAGCTTTAGGATATGTCTACTCAACAATACCACCCCTGCTTATGGGGACCTGTGACAGATTTTGATGCAATTAGCTCAAGTAGGCAAGTAAACTAATCTTAGAAACACTGACCTCCATGTGGAAGAACCTATATCCAAACCGTTAATTTTGCAGCTTTTTTGTGGTAGAGACTAAAGAGCCAATAAGCAAATGTCTGCAATCTCTTATTCCATTTTTGACTTTCTATGTTGAGAAAGCTTTATGGATTTACTGAGGAAGCTAGGAGGATCTTGACCTTTTCTACCCTGAACAGTTTTTCACTCTGATAAGTAAAGGGAACAGGAGTCTACAATAGCAATCGCTCGTCCTTGTTCCTATGGAAGAACACAGAACACAACCTGGGCTGAACTTCTTTAGGTACTTGCAAAGTTTTACACGTCAGGGTCCATAAACACAGAGAAGCCAAGATAATCCTGCTCACCTGGTCTCTTGGGTTTGCTGCAGAATGAGTCCTCAGAAATTTGTCTTGAACCAAAAACATAGCACTGTACTATGGCAAACAAAAAAAACAAATCAAAGCAAACAAAAAAAAGGCTTGTAATATATCCATTTACTTTAGTATACTTTGGTATTATCCTCCATGTTCTGATTACTCCTATGTATATCAGTTCATGGTGTAATTTTAGTTTTAGGGGAAAATCTATTACCACCCTATCCATTGTCCTAGTTTCAGCTGGGATAAAGTTAATTTTCTTCATCGGTGCTAGTGTGAGGCTGTGTTTTGGATCTGGGATGAAAAAATGTTGGTAATGTACTGATGTTTTCAGTTGCTGCTAAGGGGTCGAGGACTGTCCAGGTTCTCACGCTGGCCAGCCAGTGAGCAGGCTGGGGGTGCACGGGAAGCGGGGAGGGGACACAGCCAGGACAGCTGACCCAAACTGGCCAAAGGGATGTTCCATACCATATGGTGTCATGCTTGGTATATAAAGCTGGGGTGAAGAAGGAAGGGGAGGATGACATTTGGAGTGATGGCATCTGTCTTCCCAAGTAACTGTTACGTGTGATGGAGCCCTGCTCTCCTGGTGATGGCTGAACCCCTGCCCCACCGTGGGGAGTGGGGAATGGATTCCTTGTTTTGCTTTGCTTGCGTGTGCGGCTTTTGCTTTCCCTGTTAAACCGTCTTTATCTCAACCCACAAGTTTTCTCACTTTCACTCTTCCAATTCTCTCCCCCATCCCACCGGGGGGGAGTGATCAACTGGCTGTGTGTGGCTGAGTTGCTGGCTGGGGTTAAACCACAACATCCATAAATTTCAGTGATGATGGGGAACATTCTTCAGTGTTATTTCATTGCATTGCATTGATTAATATGATTTTTTAGCCTCAATTGATTATTTTTTCATCTCAGTGTTTATCCAATTTAATACTTCCCAAAGTAAATGTTGTTGCTGTGACTCTTTAAGAACACTGGCCTTTATAGGTCCCTTGAATAAAGGATAAGGACAAAAATCATCATGCTCTGAATGTCTCACAACAAACAGAGGTTGGTTACATGTTGATATTTTCTTAATGATTTCTGGAGCCACTTCGCTTCTCATAATGCAAAGAATTTTTGGAAGCTTGCTCAGTTGCTGCCCAGTGTGCTAGCTGATCTTTTGCTTTTAAGTTCTTTAGTAGCCTCAACATCATCTTGTAACCTTCTTTTACCCCAAGGAAGATCTGAGCTTTTGACTGGAGTTGTTTGCACTACCCAAATACAAAAAATAACCTAGCATAAAGATGGGGGGGTTGCAGTTACTGCCTCCCTTCTCACAGCTAATGAGGTTTAGATGAGGTTTCTTTGCTATGACAGGGTGATGGAAGTGAAAAGAGGAAGGCAAGTGCACTATAGACAGAATTGCACAGTCAACGGCAAACAGTGGGCCTGTTACAGAAGATAGTATACGTCCCTTGAGATCTTTTGGGTGCTCAAACCAGCTTTGTTTTGTCTGGGTCCAGAACTTCTGGATGAATGTCAGACTCACTTTATGTGGGACAAGTATCAAGGAACTCTGGAATATAAGTGCTGGCTGTACCTCTGCAACACTCAGCCAGATTTAGAAAATCTTGCTATAGGTCGATGTGTCAGTTCCTCAGCATGTAATTCCAGGATATGAAGACTCACCCACAGCTTCAAAATACTTTTGGATATAGAAAAATGGTAGATGTATAAATCTAATTTAAACCAAACAGGTTTTTCATGAAGTGACTAGAACTCACCTGCACACGCATGCTAATTACTTCCTCCTAATATAAGACTAATTAAGGAAGTTCTTAAAATTCAGTATTAATATCCTGAATTGTCTTGATTTTCAGCAAGAGACAGGTGTTACGGTTTTTCCTGTGTCTCTTCAGTTCCTCTTCCCCAGTTCCTGTTCCCCAGTTGTTTTAGGAGTAGAGTGCCACTGACTTCTTCTAGGTTACAAGACGTCTTGCCTGTATTTCATTTCAAGGTGAAGATATGTTTGATATAGCTATTTTCATGTGAATTGAGTGTTTAAGGTTGTATGTTCAGTAAAGAACTAGGCAGTCCAGCGCAGAGACCAATTTTGTTGACAAAATGCAGGGATGAGATTTAATTGACAAACATAGATTTATAGTACCATTTGAAATCTCTAGGATACCCAAGACATCTGCACAAGCTTGGCATGGGTCACCCAACATTCAAGGGAGCCCTTCTCTTCAGGAGCAGCTGGAGGCAAAGCAAAATAGCCTCAAGCTCCCCAAACGTCACCAAATGTTTATCTTCAGGCAACTCAGTCAAACCCTAGGAATCATAGAATTATAGAATGATAGAATAGTTTGGGTTGGAAGGGACCTTTGAAGGGCATCTAGTCCAACACCCCTGCAATGAGCAGGGACATCTTCAACTAGATCAGGGTGCTCAGAGCCCTGTCCAACCTGAGGTGGAATGTTTCCAGGGATGGGGCATCTACCACGTCTCTGGGCAACCTGGGACAAGGTTTCACCACCCTTATTGTGAAAAATTTATTCCGTCTATCTAGTCTAAATCTGCCCTATTTTAGTTTAAAACCATTACCTTTGTTCTTTCGCTACAGGTCCTGATGAAAAGTCTGCCCCCATCTTTCCTGTAGGACCCCATTAAGTACTGCAATAAGGTCTCCCTGGAGCGCTCTCTTCTCCAGGCTCAATAACATCAACTCTCCCAGCCTGTCCTCCCAGCAGAGCTGTTCCAGCCCTCGGAGCGTTGCTGGGGCCTCCTCTGTCCCCGCTCCAGCAGGTCCGTGTCTCTCCTGTGCCGAGGGCTCCAGAGCTGGACGCAGCACTGCAGGGGGGTCTCCCCAGAGCGGGGCAGAGGGGCAGAACCCCCTCCCTCGCCCTGCTGGCCACACGGCTTTGGGTGCAGCCCAGGAGATAGTTGGCCTTCTGGGCTGTGAGCGCACATTGCCGGCTCATGTCCAGCTTTTCATCCCCCAGTACCCCCAAGTGCCTCTCGGCAGGGCTGCTCTCCATCCCTTCATCCCCAGCCTGTGCTGTTACCAGGGGTTGCCTCAACACAGGTGCAGGACCCTGCACTTGGCCTTGTTGAACCTTATGCTGTTCACACCAGCCCAATCCTCGAGCTTGTCCAGGTGCCTCTGGATGCCATCCCGTCCCTCAGGTGTGTCTACAACACCACTCAGCTTGGTGTTGTCTACAAACTTGCTGAGGGTGCACTCAATCCCACTGTCTATGGCATCGATGAAGATATTAAAGAGTACTGGTCCCGGTATGGACCTGTGAGGGACACCACTCATCACCGATCTCCATCTGGACATTGAGCCATTGACCACTACCCACTGGATGTGACCATCTAACCAATTCCTCATCCACCAATTAGTCCACCCATCAAACCCATATGTCTCCAATTTAGAGAGAAATCTACTCAGGATGAGCTAAATTACACTCTGAGCTCCACTAACTGCACTGACTAGCTTTCAGTAGACTGTAATGGGAGATTACACATCTGCTAATCTGGAGATATCTATCGACCAGATAGATTGATTATAGTAGAAGTTAAGCATTTGTCTCACATGCCAACATCAGAATTTCAGAATTTTAATCTATGAGCTGAATCATATACTAAGGGTCTCTTTTCCCGAAGTATTAATGACCACATTTGTCCAACTCTCATCTTCTATTAAGTTACAGCATTTGGCACAAAAGTGAAAAGCTTGCACATAGCCAATTATTTTATGACAATTACTTGGTAATACCGTATAAAATAATAATTCATATCTATGTCACTGAGATCAATATAACATGCTAAAGCTATCACGACCTGCCCTTCTGAAGGAGCAGATGAGTTACGGAGCACAGACAGGAATGAGGTAAAGCAATTGAAAGGATCTCAGCCTGGAACTTCTTTAGACTAACTCAGGCCTTGTGTGCAAATTTCGCTAAGGATCAGAAGAAATACCATGACTTTACCATCTTTCTATTGCCCTAATTGCTTCTCTATTTCCCCCTCTTTCAACTCGTGTTTGTATTGAGTAGTGCTGAGATCCAGAATAATTTTGGTATGCAGCAACAAAAAGATGTCTGTCAGACGCAGGAACAAAGCAGGATGCTCTCGGTTGACAACTACCAGTCCAACAGTCATAAACATCTTGTGTGTTGATATTCTTCTCATAAGGACCACTGCTGTAATGGGGTAATTTATTTGTCCTGTGGCACCTCCAATGCTTGAATATTTCCAGGAAATCTTATAAAAATGGAGATGATAGATTCTAAATAAGTTGACTAATATTATCTTCTTAATTAATTATTAGCAGCATTTTTTGCCACTGTCCATAAAGACTAATGATTAAATCGCCTGGGTTTTTAAAATGAGCTTTATTATTAGAGCATGCTAGACTTGCTTCCAGGAGGAGCTGTTGGTGTAGGTCAACATACAAGTAATTACCTCTTAAAAAAACACTCTTTATATTGTCTTGTACTGAATTTTTGACGTTAGGAGTAAAAGGGCTTTTCTTCATTCAGCAAAGTTTTCCAATCAAAAAATAATAAATATAATGGTATCACTACATATCTTTTTAGTGAACAGTTAGGCAAAGGGAATACTGACTCAGTCTCTACAAACCAGCTTCTGAGAAATCCAGAGGTGTCTCCACAGATTGAGCACCCAGAGAGGGACATGAAATTGTTCAAGCTTTTGGGAAACAAGGACATTTTGCTTGCAAATAAGGGAATTAAAGGTGCAAAGAAAATATTCTAGCTCCCTGCAGACCCCTTTGGGGGGCTGCTGAGAACAACAGATCTGTCCGCAGTTGGCCCTATTACATCTCTTATCATAAACACCCAAATGCTAATGCCTGTGTCTGTCTTGCCATAGTGCCAGGGCAATTGCGTTGATGGATTTCTCTTTTTGCAAAAGCTCAGGAAGGAAGGATTTTATGCTTACTGTACATGTGAGGTCCAATACAAGAAAAAAACTAATTACAGCACTGAGGGCACCAGGCTCACCTACAGTCATTTAAACCATGATAACACTGAAAGATCAGAGCTGGTTTCAATCTGCTATCTTCTCTAAGCCCCTTATGTGCTGTACCTTCAAGCTATTCCTTTCTTGAAAATTTTCAGAAGTTTAATCTTCAATGTTAAAACCTTCAGAAGGATTACAGACTTGAATGTGTGATTCAACATGCGCATCAGTAGCAGGTACTTTTCATTATTCTCCCACATCTCAAATTTTCATAACTTGTTAACATGAAGATGTGCCCTAACCTTAATGACATGTTACAGTTGTTCCTTGATATAAAGGTGATATTTATTATTTTTTCAACAAGTATGAAACACTTTTTTTCTGTAACAGTAGCTGGGCAGCAATTAAATTCAACACTTTGCTAATATTCCATGCATCAACCTTTTAAATACTTATCAATAATGTCCTGGTTTCAGCCAGGATAGGGTTAATTTTCTTCACAGAAGCTAGTGTGAGGCTATGTTTTGGATTTGGGATGAGAAAATGTTGATAACGTGCTGACGATTTGAGCTGTTGTTAAGCAGTCAAGGACAGTCCAGCTTCTCGTGCTGGGCTGCCAGCAAGGAGCCTGGGGGGCACGGGGAGCTGGGAGGGGGCACAGCCGGGACAGCTGACCCAGGCTGGCCAAAGGGATATTCCATAGCATATGACATCATGCTCAGTATATAAAGCTGAAATGAAGAAGGAGGAAGGGGTGGAGGGACGTTTGGAGTGATGGCGTCTGTCTTCCCAAGGAAACATTACGTGTGACGGAGCCCTGCTCTCCTGGAGATGGCTGAACCCCTGCCTGCCCGTGGGGAGTGGGGAATGGATTCCTCGTTTTGCTTTGCTTGCATGTGCGGCTTTTGCTTTCCCTGTTAAACTGTCTTTGTCTCAACCCATGAGTTTTCTCACTTTTACCCTTCCGATTCTCTCCCCCGTCCCACCGTGGGGGAGTGAGCGAGCGGCTGCGTGGGGCTTGGTTGCCGGCTGGGGTTAAACCATGACAAATAGCTGAATAAATTCTTATTAGTAAAATTTGTAGGGTAGGTCTCCCCGGAAATGGAGGCCAACCAGAAGATTAGTCTCTAACTGAGCTCTTTGCTTACTCAGTGAATTGGACAATCCATCATGTTGCTGAACTCAGGCCCAATGGGCATTACAAAGACACCATGGCAATTTGCACAGAGTTCAGTGAGACATATCTACATTCTCTCTCTAAATAAATGGAAGTTCAGCATGCACCTAAGTATTTCCAATCTTGTTCTTTGCTATTCGTTTGCCCATGATGTTTTAAGCACTTTATCCTTTACTGTGGCTGTGCACAACAAAGGTCTTCACATCTCTTCCAGTGTCACCCAGGAGGTCTTGTGCTTCCCGTTCTACAGAAAACGACTACTTGAAATCGGGTGAGTAAATGCTGTTTAGTTCAAAGGATGGGCAGAAGTCATAGAATCATGGAATCTTTGGGTTGGAATGGACCTCTTAAGGTCACCTAGTCCAACCCCCTGCAGTGAGCACGGACATCTTCAACTACGTCAGGTTGCTCAGAGCCCCGCCCAACCTGACCTTGAATGTTTCCAGGGATGGGGCATCTACCACCTCTCTGGGCAACCTGTTCCTGTGTGTGGGGTGTTGAAGATTCCATCGCTTCCAGTGTTTTTCATTTATATTTATCTCCAATGAAAAAATATAAGATGAAGAAGGGCACTTAAAATATTTTTTCTCTTTTCCATTCCCATCTTGCAATGGTCTTTTACTGTCTGGCTGCTTAACCGAAGGATCAAGTACTGCCTTGTTTCTTTGGTTGTAGAACTGTCTGTCTCTTTCTTTCTGAAATTGCTCTACAAGTTAAGATTACAAGAATAGCATCCCCTTTAGGAACATCTCAATGGACAAACATTACTCAAACTCAAATAAGTGCAAGAAGTTTAATAAATCATGTTTCTGCTGTATGGGAGAGAAGATTATTAACAGGTATTTTGAGACCATTTAGGATTGTTGGCTGGGATAGGTTCATGGATACACCAAACCTTGCTAGGTTGCTGTCTCTGGTAGGCAATGGCTACCAAATACCTGCACAGCTTATAAAGAGAAATGGAATCAAGACTGGAGCAGAAGGAGAGTCAGCACTGTAACAGTCTCAATGAGGGAGAAGCACATGATCTCATCCCTGTTTTCAGAAGTAGCCACACTTTCTAGATGATAAAGCAACACCAAATGTCAAACAGCTCCTCCTCAACAAAGTGACTCATCTGCTCTTTTTCCTGCATCCTACACAGCTGCCATGTGTTTATGATTAGCTCTGAACTGCCACTTGGGTACTTACCTCTGCTATATCTTTCAATACATGTTTCTGAAGTGTTCAAAGACAATCATAGGAAGAACTGAATCAAATATCTATTAACAAGGAAAGGACAAAGTCCTAGACTTGGCCTCCCAGAGCAGCCACTCAGGTGTGGCAGCTTCCACATCCATCCAAGCATCAGGACTTACTGCCCAGGAAGCTCTCATCCTGGGCCCAGGATCTGAGAGGATTTGGCTCTTTTCAAGGCTATCAAGCCGTTCTGGAAACAGAAGAGTAAACAATAAAGTGAGTAGCAGTTTTCCTTCCCTTTCTCATCTCCCAGGAGATCTGTTGGTAACCTCTTAAAAAAGCTACATGTAGAACAGGTCCTTTGGGAACTCCAGCTTCCCACTTGGGCCTCAGGATGGTCACAGTGCTCCACCTGGGCTTGGGATCCTCGTTTTTAAAACCCTTCCTGCATCCTCAGAGATCCACACCAGTGCTGTGATCCACATCAGTAAGGCAGTGTTCAGGTACCTTGTGACCATCAATATCAATAAACTTGATTCGGGTGTAAAGTAGGGGTCAATTCCAGCATTAGAAGATAGGCATAGGGTGCTATTTTAATGTGTCTGAGTACTGGGCAACTGCAGAGGATATGCGAATGCAAAATGCCTTAAGAGAAACCCATGCATTTCTGGAGGCCAAGTGGGATATATTCTTTGGGAAGTCATACTGCCTCTCCACCCACTTCACTGCTACTGCCACAGCTGATGCATCTCTCAGTTTCATCACAGCATCCTTTTCCTGCCAACTCAAAACAATGTGTTCCAAGTCATTGTGACCTTCTTCTGCACTTTTCTCTAAGGAATTTTTCCAAAGCTTATTGTAATGAAAGGTGTCACTGCTGAAGTACATCTGAGCCTTTTGTGCTAAATATGACATGAACAAAGAACAAAAGACAAACACTTTTGGAAACTTAACTCTTCCAGGGGATACAAGAGAAAGAGAGACAAAAAAGAAACAGTAGAAGAAACAGTAGTCAGAATGATAGACTAAGACCTCTAGTACCTTCTTCACATTGCTAACCTTTTGGAGACATCTTAGAGAAGGATACTTGCTGAGCAGCATTCAAATCTATTAGGAAGGCCAGAAGATTAGAGTGCTTTTACAGAAATCTTTTCACCGTGTTCTGAAGTAAAACCTTTAGTTTTATGTTCTGCTTCGTAAAGTAAATATGAACACTGATTCTAATGCTAGTTATTTTTTACTATCTTTAACTATAAAAATCTGTAAGTAAAATAAAAATAAAGTAAAATTCCTACCTAGAAACACCTCAAAGATCTTCTTTTATTCACTTGCAGTGGAACTAGTATTCTTGTTGAAAGCTTTGATGTAATAGGTTCACTTGAGTTTCATATACGTCCATGAATTCAAAAAGGTCAAATTTTTCAGTCCTTAAAAGTATTTGTTGATAATAATACATGAAGAACTGATCATTGATTGATCTGTGGAGTTGAATGCTTAGGTTACATTAATGTATTTATGCCTTCCAATTTTTACTGAATTTCATAAATGGAACAGGAATAAAACACAGAAATACTGATGGGCAATATATATCTTACAGTACAAAGAGGAAAAGCTAGAGCAAATGCCTAGAAGTGTAATTTCTTTTTATTGTCATTGACAGTGCATAAACAGGTGATTTAGCTCTCACTTATTAAGGTAATTTAAATAAGTCATATAGTCAAAAAAGAATTTTAAGACTTTTGGGATCTCCACAGGAAAAAAAATGCTATAAATTTGAATTATATTAACTTGAGGTGTGTTTTAAGAAGCTAACATCAGGCCTTTAAGTAGTGACTAGTTGGCCTAGGATGACAAACCTTGAGCTGGATTATCTTTGGTCTGCTAAATCAATCTAGGGCTTTAGTGTTTGCACTACTTTGGTCACTAAAAGCTGTTGTAGGCCTTGCTGGGAAATAAGGGAAATAACTACTGACCAGAGGTGGCCCAACATCCTGTGACAGACATGGGATATGAATATCTGGATGAAAGTGCAAGTGTAACCTAAGCTGTTTTGACATCTGTATAAAAAAGGAGTAAGAAACCGTGTGTGCTTTGATTTAACTTAGAGGAGCCGGGACTGTGTTGTACCAGTGTCATGTCACAGATACACAAGTGCCAACACCTCCTGTAGTAGACAGTGAATATAGGCATTTGCTGTAGAAAAGAAATCCATCTTCTGGAGACAAAAAAAATGGCTTTGGTGCCTCTCACCAGAGGGTTTGGTAGCCCAGACGTTTCTGAGGTTATCAGTTTGCTCGACAAGTATTGTAAATACAAAGACCCAGAAAAAAATATCGTCTGCTTATTTCTTGGGATCTCTGTTAACTGCACCTTCAAAATGATCTACGAAAAATCTTTGCCTCATTGTCTTTCTTCATATTCATGCTACTTCTTACACAGAATTTATTCCTCTAAAACAAATAAACCTGGAGACAAGGGTGGAAACAAAGTTAGGGAGGAGAGAACTTGTAGGCATTTTTGTAATTGCCAGTCATATCTAGTGTTGGACTTTGAGAACAAGTTCCTCCCACACTTCTAAAGGGATATCACATGGCAGACAATAAACTGAAAGGCACAAAACAAAGGTCCTGATTAAATCAGCAGAAGTATCACAGGTCAAAGTCAGTTGGCCCGACGTAGTTCTCCAGAGGTAACTTTGTGTTGGTCCTCACAGGGTTGTAACAAAATAATTGCAAAAAAATATGGATAGTTTTTTCCATCCATATAACTACAACAAAAATAAGAAGCAGGTGCCTAGGAGGTAAAAATCAAAAAAGACCCTAGGCTCTTCTCACTTGTGACACATGCATGTCCTTCTGTTAGTAGAAAGAAGAGAGGTTATGAAAGATAACCTTGATGAAGGGTTACCATAACGCAAGGATCACAGCACATACTCAGATCTCCGGTACCATACATTTGCAATCATGCTATCACTGAGGTTAATGATTTGAGAGCAATTCAGGAGCAACCAAGCCATTATGAAACTCAGTGGGCTGCAGCCTTTCTCCTTGAAAATCCTGCAGTTGTTCTTCAAACCTACCTGAGGTTTGAAGGTAATCAAGGTTTCCCATAAATCTATGACCAGTACACAAAGTAAGCAGAGAATTACTTAACCGTTGGAACATGAGGCTTACTGATTAAAAATATCTTTCCCCGGGTGTTATGCATGACCTTGTGAGTAGAAGCCATCACCCCATTCATACTGAGTCATTCTCAAGTAAAACATTAGTGTAACAGAATAAAGGCAGCAGACTCAAGGCTAGCTCTTTAGCTAGTATAAATTAGTGCAGCTCTTCCAACAGTGCATTATATTGAATATTTTCCCTTTAAGTGATTGAAAATGCAGGCGTGGGAAGCACAAATTCCTGGTGGAGGCCACTGGAATCTCTGAAATGGTGGCATCATATGCACAGGTGGACATTATGTGCCATCCTTGTTGATGCAGGAGCAAATTAAAATCTCCAGCTGCTGTGATTAGATCAACTAACTAGTGATAAAAGCGTAACCCAAAAATCACATTAATCAGGACTCACAGTTTGTTTTATAGATAGTTGTTTTTCCTGCTGCTGAGAGTTGAAAATCTACTTGTTCCAAGAGATACCTGTTTTGTGAGCACTGCAGATTTCCGTGTTCCTATTCACTGATCATGACTGATATGCATTCGGTGACATTCCAATGAAACGAATGTGAGGTGTAAGTAAAGGATAGTGTCCTTAGTGACAGGACGAGAGGAAATGGCCTCAAGTTGCACCAGGGGAGGTTTAGACTAGATATTAGGAAAAGTTTCTTTATGGAGAGAGTGGTCAAGCATTGGAACAGGCTGCCCAGGGACATGGTGGAGTCACAACCGCTGGATGTGTTGAAAAAATGTGCAGATGTGGCACTTCGGGACATGGTTTAGAGGGCACGGTGGTGTTGGGTTAATGGTTGGACTTGATAATCTTAAAGGTCTTTTCCAACCTTAATGATTCTGTGATTCCATGATTCTATAAAATTAGGTTGCTTAATCTGTCCCATGCCAACTCCAACAATACTTTTGGTCTCAGCAATTTGTAATGGACACACTTTTAACTGAGGTTTGTTTAACAGTGCTTTAAGATGATTCTAATAGTTTAGAGTTTTGAATAGACATTGATTTGATACTCCGTTCAGGTCCATCACACCATCTGACTGTTGGTGAAACTAAGAAAATGAAACATTAAAGAGGCAATTCTGAGCTCAAAAAAATGCAAGAGAATTGTCTTGGACTAGAAACACCCTGAACAATATAAATGCATGGAGTCCTGTATGCACCGAGAAAAACATAATTTATTCTCCCCTGGATTGCCCCAATTATATTTGGGGCCTTGACAGCAAAGGGAAGGAGAAGAGTACTACTGACAGAGCAAGCAATTCTTACCTCTAGCAATGTGCATTTCTCCCTGACAGTGAAACTATTTCTTTCTTTGCTGTCTCATATTATGTCTCCAGATGTTTTTGCAGGGCTTATCAAGGTAAAGATTGGGGTTTTCCATAATATATACAATATTTTAAATAAAAACAGCTGTCAATACTATCACTGTAATAATATCATTGTTGTAATAAACTGAAACACACTTAATTTCATTCGTTGTTTATGAATTTTCCAAAGTTTTTAGTTTTAATTACTTTTGCAGAGGTCATAGTAAGTACTGACATGACACGTACTTCAACATGAGCTCTCTCAGATAAAAGCAGAACGATTCACTGGATGATCAGTTTTGTAATTATCTAGATGGGGGTTTCATTATTTATTTAGTATTTTGAAACATTTTGAGCAAGGTTCCTGGAGTGCTTTGGAAACAAAAGGCCAATGTTTCCCTGGAGTGAAGTCATGGTGAGTTGCAGTTGATGACTACACAGAACCAAGCAAAGGAGCTTTAAAATAGCCCCATGAAATAATTTGGAGATAGTTCAAAGAAAGCGAAGGGATAAAATAATTTGTTTGCCAGTACAAAAAGAATCTGACTCCAAGCAGGAGTCTAAGAACAGATTCCCTTCATTGCCAGCCAACAGCTTTACCCATCTGAACAAGCCAACTGTTTTACCCATCTAAACAAGCAGTCTGGACACAAAATATGGACACTGAATTACTTCATGCATCTTAGTCTTCAGAGATGTAGTTTCCACCCACCTGTATCCCATGTTTCAGCGTTGTCAGGCTGAATGGGCTGACAGTTGTACTTCAAAAGGTGAAATTTTCTATCCTCACCCTCCTGAGTCTCAGAAGTGTTCTGACTGCTGCCCTCAAAATGTCTGAAGACATTAGGAAAGAATGTAGTTTACACAGGGCAAGGTGTCACTGCCTGCTCACCATGTAAGCAGCATACAAAATGAGATCGAAAGATGCTGAGAAAACAAAAAACCCCAAATGTATGCATTTGTGGTGACTTCCATCCAAATCCAAAGAGGCTTTTTTTGGCTGCAACAGTTCGTCAGTACACTACACATGTTTTAGGTATGCAAAATATAAAAAAATGGGGTGGGGATATAGTCAAAGCCTTGCTTGTAGAACAGGAACAGAGACTTAAGAGATCAGCACCCGCTGGAAGAGATGCAGGAACTGACTGAGTGAGCACTCAAGGACCATTGCAACGAGAAGTGAAGCAGACTGTCTTAAGCTTTGACACATTCAAACACCGGGAGATTTGGGTCTGTCTAAAAACAAGTGCTGTTTGCCTGCCATAGAGGACTGTATCAGATTCTGCTCTTCTCATTTGGAGTGCATCTGTGTTTTGTTGGTTTGGCTCCTTGTTTTTTGTAAGGAAGGGGATCTGGAGATGAAGAAACTTGTTTCTTAGCATCACTCATTCCCTGAGTATTATTAATCGTGGCCAGGCACTTGTAGCATACTCATTCTTTAGAGACAGGCATCCACTTATTGCCATGATATCTAGAGTATTGACCAAAGCCTGATCTTGTCTGCTGTGCTCCATGAATTTATGGAGGTCTGGTGTCAGACCTGAATACTGAGGAATAAATGACAGTTGGGATTCATTTTGCAAAGTGAGATATTTAAGTTATGGTGTATCTATCTGAGCTGGTTTAAGCTTGTATTATACCCATTGGAGTAGTCAATATAGACAGCAGAGTCCCGACAACAGTTCAGCTCATGCTAAGGCAGACACACATAATGTGGCTTGAGATGACTTGTGGTATTCAAGACAAGTAGGTGAGACTTAAGGGAGACCTAAATCCTCCTTGAATTGAACCTGGAGGCCAGAAAAGATGTTAGAGGGCATCTCAAATAAGCTGTTACCCTGCTAGGTCTGGAGGCTCCTCTGACTTCACTGGCTAGATTTCTACTACCTGTAATGAGATCTGATATACTCAGCTTGCAGGCAGAGCCTCACAAGTAAACATCTAAATTTCTGTCACATCTATGCCTTGAAGCAGACCTTGTAAAGTTATACTGTGCATGAATCTTATATTTTTCAACCCTATAACTTTGAATTTCATAGCACTGGTATTTCATGATACCACTTTTCATGGTATGATAGGTAAGTTGTGCTCTTACAAAAAGTGCCCAAAATTGATCCAGGGACAATATTTCACATTGTAGGTATACAGAGTGTCACACAGCACGGCCCTTGTGCATGACACCTTTGCATGTTGAGGAAAGATCAATAAAGCTTTTCTTTTGAAAATACTGATTGCCTGTGGAAGGGACATTAACGCTTCTCAGCTCCAAGTTCTTCTTCATGTATCTGGAAGATAAAATGTTATGTATATAAATTGGTCTGGTTTTACCCCCAAAGAACTCATCAGAAGTATTTAATTAAAAAATCTGTTGCATTGTTCCAACACTTTTTACGGCTTGTAAGTGCTGCTCAGGAGCTCACAGCCATGCCTTCCCCTGTAATGCCAGAGCACACACCTGAGGAAAAGAGCACACACCTATATCCAACCGAAAGAAGCATCTGAACGTCCATTTAATTGGAGAGAGACGACTGGGGAGGAGGCAGCAGTCAGCTTAGCCATTTCAGTTGTGTCCCCAGTTTTACCTAGCATGGGTCTGGCTCCATTTTCCCGGAAGAAAAACCAGGTTATTCTCAACCAAAATATTCGCAAGGTACAGGCTTTACAAAAGCTAAGTTTTAATAGTTACTTCATGTATGTAGCCTTATTTGAATTTATCCTATAAAACAAAAAATAAATCTTAACGTAGAAAATTATTTCTAAGCAAAATCCAAAAGCTAGCTTATGGAAGTGGCAGCCACCAGAGCAACCCAAACGCTGTTCTTCATTTCTACACTGTGCAACAACGTAATTACAGCTTAAGTCATATTGATGCATAGGGTCCAGAAAATGGAGGAAACAGTGATTTTAGGAATTTCTGTAGAAAAGGCTTAGCATATTTAGGTGCTTCAACTATGTGTTTCCCTACCAGACATATTTTCTGTTTACAGCTACAGACTGTAGAGGGAAAGAAACTTAGAGGGAGCATTATCACAAACAGCAAAAAATTCCTGCAATATATGCTTATCGTTTTTATGCCAGTACTTATTTCTAAGTTTAAAGAAAGTTTTTCTAGTGTATCTGAGTGATATAAAGGAACAAGAACATCTCAGTTATTTAAACAGATTTACTCCTCTTCTACAAGATGAGTTTTGCATCAGCACTTCTGGCCCTTTGTTTGCAATCCTCAAATTGTTTTCAAGCTCTCCCTAAGAAAGATGAACTTTTTATAAAAGATACAGTGAAAGGCTTTGCTCTTTTGCCTCAGTTTCTCCTGGAATGTTGCCTTGTTTCCACGTGCTGCGAGGCACAAAGAGCCTTTCAAGTACCATATACTTTAGTATGCAGTTTCACTTATCATAAAATCATAGAATCATAGAATCCTTGGGTTGAAAGGGACGTTTTAAGGTCATCTTGTCCAACTCTGCTGCAATGAGCAGGGACATCTTCAACTAGGTCAGGTTGCTCAGGGTCCCATCCAACCTGACCTCAAATGTTCCCAGGGATGGGGCATCTACCACCTCTCTGGGCAACCTGGGACAGGGTTTCACCACCAGAAAAATTTCTTCCCTCTGTCTAGTCTAAACTTTCCCTCTTTTAGTTTAAAACCATCACCCCTTGTCCTGTCACTACAGGCCCTGCTAAAAAGTCTGTCCCCATCTTTTTCCTCAGCCCCTCTCAGCCCTGGCAGCTGCAGGAAGGTCTCCCCGGAGCCTTCTCTGCTCCAGGCTGAGCCCCCCCAGCTCTCCCAGCCTGTCCTCCCAGCAGAGCTGTTCCAGCCCTCGCAGCGTTGCTGGGGCCTCCTCTGGCCCCGCTCCAACAGGTCCACTTACTTGAAGAATCTGATATAAGCACCGTTGACACCTCCGCACATCAACATGCACTATGAGGGCAACTTGTTCCTGGATTATCAAGCTAAAGACAGGAGATAATAAAGCTGCTATAATAATTTTGCTACCTTGCAAAAATCACCTTGCAAGAGTTAATTGCTTACATGGCAAAACTACCCTGGGAGCTGCTATTTGGGAGTCTTTTTGTAGAGGATTACGGGTTATATATGGAGTTATTTGCTCCTTTTACCCAGGTAGGACCTACCCCATGCCACCCCTCTAGAAGTTATCTGAAGTAGCTGAAATCACTAAGAACTGCGCTGATTTATTCTAGCGGATGTTCTCTAACAAGGATGGCTGCATACAGGAATGATTACTGTGTTTATATATCTAATCCTCCTTCTCTTTAGGATATGGACTGTCTTAATGCAATTTTCATTCATTTTTTAATCCTGGAGCTGTTTTTTAACCACAATGAAGGTGAAATGTTATGAGACTGCACCCATGTTTTTGTTTTAATACAGCAGAATTTAATCCTATTGAACTACTTCTGTGCTGTGGGAGCAAAATCCTTTCTAAAACTGGAGAGGTTTAAATGAACTTTTGACTTTGCAAATGAAGTTGTTGAATAATGGAGTTTTATCACCTTCCCACAGTTGCTCCAAAACCTACTGCAGGTCATTAGAAAACTTCCAATAGATTGAGATTAACATTTAGGAAAGTATCCTGAACAGGACAGAAGGGAAAAAAAAGAAAACAAACCAGCTAATCTGTTTTGTATAGGGCTATAGATCTGAAAATATCACAGTTTTTTTCCCTACAGAGCTATGTTTCACCCAATTTATCACTTAATAAACTCATGCTCCATTCAGGGCAGATAGTCCTTTATAGAAATTTGAAGAAAAAAATTCCATTATAACTTCGAATTTTTAGTTATTCCTAACTTTGTCAACTTTTACTCCTGACTGTCTCAACTTGATTTTACTTTTTGACGCTTTCTTATTTTTCTGTGTTCCATTTGTTTGTTTCATGTAAGCCTGAGTGTTTTCCTCTCTTTTGTCTACTTTTTTGTGCTCTTTTGTACAACACGCAAAACAAACTGAAATCATGTTCATTGTGTTCTTTTGGAGACTCAAATGCTAAGAGAGGTAGATGCTGAAAGCTAAAAATTATGGTTTAGGAATAGCCCTGGTAAAACATAACCCTTGTTCCAAAGGAAACTGATTTGGATTTGATTAAACTAGGTGATTTTGATATTTTCATGCTATTAGCAATCATTCGGGTTTCGTGGTGGGTTATTTGCAGAACAGCCTAAGCCATAATTCAGGGCTGTAAAGCAGCTGCTTGTAAGTGCTGCCCAGGAGCCCACAGCCATGCCTTCCCCTGTAATCTCAGAGCACACACCTAAAGAAAAGGTTTTGTGCACAAAAGTATCACAGAATCACAGAATAGTTAAGGTTGGAACAGACCTTTAAGATCATCAAGTCCAACCATCAACCCAACACCCCCATGCCCACTAAACCATGTCCTGAAGTGCCACGTCTACAGGTTTTTTGAACATGTCCATTGGTCGTGACTCCACCACGTCCCTGGGCAGCCTGTTCCAGTGTTTGACCACTCTCTCTGTAAAGAAATTTTTCCTAATATCCAATCTAAACCTCCCCTGGCGCAACTTGAGGCCATTTCCTCTTGTCCTATCGCTGGTTACTTGGGAGAAGAGACCAACACCCACCTCACCACAACCCCCATTCAGGTAGTTGTAGAGAGCGATGAGGGCTCCCCTCAGCCTCCTCTTCTCCAGACTGAACAACCCCAGTTTCCTCAGCCGCTCCTCATAAGACTTGTGCTCCAAACCCCTCACCAGCTTTGTTGCCCTTCTCTGGACACGCTCCAGCACCTCAACATCCTTCTTGTAGTGAGGGGCCCAACACTGAACACAGGATTCAAGGTGCGGCCTCACCAGTGCCGAGTACAGGGGCACAATCACTTCCCTGCTCCTGCTGGCCACACTAGTGCTGATACAGGCCAGGACGCTGTTGGCCTTCTTGGCCACGTGGGCACACTGCCGGCTCATGTTCAGGCACTGTCAACCAGCACCCCCAGGTCCCTTTCTGCCGGGCAGCTCTCCAGCCACTCCTCCCCAAGCCTGTAGCGTTGCACGGGGTTGTGACGTAAATTCATTACATACCAAAACCATAGAGGGAACAGCTATCCTGGGCTTTTTGTAAGGGGCTGCAAGTTGTAGGTGAAGTAATATTTGCATCTTACTCTTTGCTATAGTCTAAATTCACTGATTACGTTGCATCCCCTTGTACAGTGGGCATGTGTCCCATCGTTTCCTTCATGCACAGGGATGTCCCATGGTGGTCACATGGCCAGTAGTTAGCGGTCCAGAGGGGGACCAGATCTGTGGGATCTGCAGGGTGCAGAGGAGTCCTGCTCTTTTGGGAGGCGGACCTTCAAGGAGGAGAAAAAGGAAGTTTAGCAATTGCCATTTGCCTCCATGCCAAGTGTGAATGACTGTGCTCCCACAAAGGTTTTGTTGTGGGTGTCCTTGATCTTTGAAAAGCTGAGGTAAGCTGCATTCAGCTCATTTCAGAGCTTGAGAAAGGAGAAGTTCAAACACAATATGTGATAAAACAGCTGCATTAATATCGGACCGTGCTTTAGTTGCTGTCAGCTTTTGCTCCATTGAGATCAGGCTCCCACCATCTCCTACCTACTCAAGGTTTTCCAAGCTTCATAATCTACGAAGCTTTAATCATAAAAATGCTTTTACTTTAATTTTAAGGATGGGAAGAACTGTATTTTCTGAGCACCGACCTTGTGAGTTTTTCAGTGTGTGGGCTGCAAGATTTAGCATCCTTCCCATCTATCTCAACTCCTAATCCTGGCAGGGCGCAGTCTTCCTCATTTGTACCCAGCTGTGGGCAAGAGGCACAGCCACAGAATAAGAAATACACCACTGGGCTGACTGCTCCAGACTACAAAATCTACTTTCTGAGAGAACTGATTTGTACTATTTGAATATTATGTAAGGAGGGTAAACCTTGAATACGAGCGCTCACTCTCGGCTGTAAGGATTGTAATTGTTTGCAATTCCCTGGGACTGTGGAACCATCAGGACCAGATTGGATCAATTCTCAAGGAAACCTGGCAACGGGCATCCAGCTGAGAACATACCAGTGCAGAACGAAAATGCTTTAAAATGCCCCAATCTGTTTCTGTAAAGATGCTGAGAAATATTTGTGAGTTGAAAAACATCTTCCAGGTCATCCTCAAATGCCATCAATGCATTCCTCCATGGATTGAGGCAGGAGCAGAAGCTGCATTGCCTTTAAAGGCAGAAGTCCAGCTGCTTTCCAGCCACTGAAATGAGGCAGCAACCCTTGTCTGATTAAAGTCTACTTTGCATTTGACTAAATCATAACTCCTAGGAGCGTTCCTTATCTTGCTTTTATAAACATCGCAGGGTGGTAAACGCAGCTTGTGCTCTAGCAGTTTGTTCTAGTAACCCTCAGGTACAATTACTTAGTGGAGTAGTAAGTCTCTGGGTTTTGGATTTTTTTTTTTAAACTCACAGCCATTTGTTCCTGCTATGTGTCTTCCCACTTCTGTAAAAAGGATTTTGCCACCCAGCGTCTTCTACCTATGAAGGCAGACAACTACCATTCATCATCAGAAATATGTATGTCACGTTGGAGGGGAAAATTCATCCATTTGTAATAACTTTCTTTATCCTTTTCCTGTTAAAATACTCTTTCCATCCTATTTTTGAAGCGTTGCTCTGCAGGAGAAATGGTGTTTCAGTTTGAAGTTCTTCTGGACAACTGCATCCTTCTGTTCTAACCCATACCATTTCTATGCTACTGGAAATGATGGTGACATAAATCGGTGTGTGACTGTTTCCAGACTCCTTGCCTAGATCTTACGTGGCATTTAAGCATTGCTTTCAGTCTCAGGCATGGAGACAAGAAAGGTAGTAGCACTTCAATTCCCAGTCCCAGCTCAAAACATATTCAGGAAAATTTTACCAAAACCTACTACTAATCTAAACAAGGTGATGAATGGTTGAAACAAACAAAGGAATGAAGTGAAAACAGTTGTGACAATATTAAATGTAATTCAAAATCTAAAGCACATCATATTAAATCCTGATGCATATAGCACATTTAATAATTTATGATAAAAGAAACCTCACAGCTATCACTGAAACTGCTGATACACTAAAAATACTACATTTTTTTCATGTTCTGAAGAACTGAAAATGAGATTGAAGGTCACACTTCAGAAATGCTTTAGGGTGGCTTCAGATCCAGATATCTGAGATGTCTGAAGATAGGTTAAGATAGGTCTTGGAGGTGTCTAAAGTCCTTTCATTGCCAGTGGAGAGGATTGCTTAAAAATAGATGCAAGGTTTTAGTCTGGAAATAATGGTGAATTTTACCTGGCATCCAACTTCCTCCCCAAAAGGGTGCAGGTCTCCTGTAGGTCCTGTATGATACTTGCCATCCTCACATATCTATCTTGAATACCAAAGAACAAATGACGGTAGTCATATATGAATGAGCAACTAATTTATCTCAAGGTGTCTATCAGCACTTTAGAATACAAATAGTAGCTCCTTTCTATAAAAGAATCCAAAGAAGCCAAATATTAGGTGATATTTATACCACATGGGACACACATCTCCTCAGGCTCAGGTTTAATGATGCCTACATATTGAGTCGGGAGAGTTCCAAGAGCAATTGTGTGCCCAGGTCTATATCTGTCTGAATTCTTCCTCCTCTGCATTTTGGCACACCCAAAGGCAAGTCTCTGTAGTCACTCAGGCGTATGGGTGAGTTTCACTAAGGTCCTAACATGCTAAGTGTCTGCACAGGTCTTGAGTCCCTGACCAAGTCATCATGAAACATCGCCTTTCATCTTCTGGAAGTGACAGAAGTCCTTTTCGTGGTCCACTCCTACCTCTTTTCTGGCGTTTTACAATACAGTTATGAAAAACGGATTGAAAACAGAAATGGTTACAGCTCTTCAGGACGTCTCTGCCCTCCTTTGCCCAAGTGTTTGTGCCATGGGAACTGTAACCAAGCTTACTGCTCCTGTATCAGTAGACAGCTGAAAACCTGGAGATTAGCTTTAAAGCTGCTGACGAAGGTGGGTAGGAGCCAAGCTACAGAACTTTGTACTGACTTGAATTCAGTGCGTTCATGTTTTTACTTTGCTGACTCCGCTGCAGGAGTTTACATATGAGAATGGTAACGCCCTGGGATACTCTAATTTAGACCCTGTAGAGTTCACGGTGGCCTCACACCTCGCCAGTATCCCAATGAGGAAGAGTCTGTATCAGGCCCATCATATTCACTACAAGTTTTAGTGCGGTCAGGATACTATTAAGACCTGTTGTGATGGGTTAGGACCTGCAAACCACTGTGTCAAGGAATATACGAAATAAAGAAATGATCCCAGCATTTTCTTAACCTATAGGGATATTACCTATAGGAGTCCACAGCTACACACAGCATTATTTTCTTTCAGACTTATTTGAAGACCTCCCTGTCCATAAAACCTGCAAATTGCTAGCAAAGAATTGGTCTATTTGCATGCCAAAACTAGAGTTGTGTGATTAAATAACATTTTCCAGTCTATTTGGAATAAAAGATGTCTTCACATTTTCAAACCAACGGAAAAACTGCAAAAGCTCTTGAAAAGGAATAAAATGTTTTGTTTGAATTAGAGAAAAAATATTCAATTCTTTCAAGTCTTTTGTGATTTTATAAAAACACATTAAATTCCGAAAAGGAAAGACATTTTGCACTTAGAAGTGAATATGGCTTTGTTTTGTACAAACATTTCAAGTTCTGTAGGTTTCAGGGTTTTTTTTCTTCTTTTTTCTCTGATGAACTCAGAGAAAAGACATTCACAATACTTTTTGGACCACCTGACTGTATTTTTGGAGGAGAGAAGGTGGTGATAAAGTCTGAATAACTGTTACCAAGAGTTTCACCAACTTCTGCCTGCAACTACACCACTCTTACAGTCACCAATAATGTCTTAAAGAGCAGATTAAATGGGGAGCGGGGGAAAGCTGAAGTTGCTATAGCATCACTGCTACCAGCATGTAGTTAATGAAACACAGCAAGCATGGGAGAGCCTGGCACACTACGCAGCTAGACTTTACACATGTTTGGAGCAAAGTAAGACCCTGATGAGCTGTAGATATTAATGAAAATTGCTGATAGCTTCTAGAAGAATGAATTTGGACCATTTCAAGTAATAACTTTCCTTTTTTCTCCCAATAATAAGAATTTTTCTTTTTCTTCTGTATTGGACATCTGATACTCCCACTATATCCTTAACAGTAAACTAAATCTCCAGTGACATCCATATATAGGTAAGTTCATGTTATGTTTGGGAAAACAATCTGGAACTACTTTCACTAGCAATAGTACAATAGTAAAACCCCTTCATCTGTGTTATTCCCGTTTGTTCTGCAAAATCCTACTACATCTAATTATTTTGTTCAGAACTCCATTGGGACTACTGTTGAAATTATCCAAAGTAGTACTTGTCTGCCCTGAAAACTGCATCCTCATATGCCCCACACCATCGCAAAGTACAAAGCAATCAAATGGATGGTATTAAGATTATGAGAAAAGGTGTTGTCCATTCAGTGCAAAACTTGAAGTGGTCTGGAAACAAATTAGAAAAGATGAGTGAGAGAAGTAATTTTTAAAGGAGAAGAAAGACCTGTGTTCCTAAGTATTGGAGTGTTTTCTCTGGTTTAACCACCTATCAGTGAAAAACAAAATTATCTGTTCACCTCTCACTCTGTACCCAGATGCCTCAAGGTAACGTGCTTTCTGTTTTCTTCTGTCTCCAAGAGATGCCTCTGTCTCCAGCCTTTTTCCGTGACATACAAAGGTTTAGGAGGTGTTATAAATACGCATGAGAGCATCTTTATGTTTTTTATCAAGCAACTCCCTTTTGTGTCAATGAGGACAAGGACAAGCTGAAAGAAGAGGATCTGTGACCAAGAGGAAAAGAAATCTATGTAAAAACCAGTCCACATGAAAAGAAACAGAGGTTTGATAGAAAATCCCCTTGTTATTTGGATTTGTTAACCTTTGCACTTAGAAGCTAATGCTATACAATTGTGATTTATATTATGGGTAGGTAAGTATATCCTGGACTTCACTAAGTTTGACGTGCTAGGGATTGTAGGCATGGACAGATCCCCTTCCTCCACCATGATTATGCTCTTCTGAAAGACTTTAATAACTTAAAGGTTACTTTGTCAAACGAAAAGTAGCAAATACGAATTGTCAGGTTTGAAAGTGTAAGTTTGTTAAGCCTTAACAAGAGTATTAAGTCTTTACTGCAGCTACAAGCCTGTACCTAGTCTCTTACTAGAGTTCATCTGACCAGGAGCAACTAGTTAAGCACTAGTAAAGTAATTGTCAGTCTGAATCATTCCATCAAACTCTCTTCTTGAAAACCAAAGAAGAGGCTGCTGTTAAATGTCAAGGACTGCTTGCCTGGCAATAGACTGGAATTTGGAGATTTATGATAAACTTTAAGAATTCATTTTCCTGATGCAAAAATTATTCAGCTGCAGTCCATAGTTAGCCCCTGTGTCAGGGATGAAGTAACATTACTTTTGTGATGAAAGTGAATTCAAGCTTTAAAGGTTGCTTACATACATTATAAACTCTCACTCTTCACAGAAACATGCATAATTCTCACTTCTGAATAACTGTGTATTGTTTATTCTTTAGCAACTGTTGTATGCTGAGAAAAAGTCTGTGGTGGGTCCCTATCTTACTTCACGTTCTTTCGATTCCTCTAACAACTTCTACCCATTCTGCATGGTAGGTGAGTAACAGGATATTGTTCACAGAATCACAGAACCACAGAATCACAGAATCATTGAGGTTGGAAAGGGCCTCTGGACATCTGGTCATCTGTTCCAACCCCAATGCACAAGCAGGGCCACCTAGAGCCGGTTGTCCAGGACCGTATCCAGACAGCTTTTGAATATTTCAAGAAGTGAGACTCTGTAAACTCCCTGGGCAACCTGTACCAGTGCTCAGCCACCTTCAGAGTGAAAAAGTGTTTCCTGATGTTCAGACAGAACCTCTTGCATTTCAGTTTGTGCCCGTTGCCTCTGGTCCTGTCACTGTGCACCACTGAAAAAAAAAAAATTGCTCCATCCTCTTTGCGCTCTCCCTTCAGGTATGTAAATACATTAATAGGATCCCCCTGAGCTTTCTCTTCTGCAGGCTAAACAGTCCCAGCTCTCTCAGCCTTTCTTCATAGGAGTGGTGCTCCAGTCCCTTAATCACCGTGGTGGCCCTTTGCTGGACTGTCTCCAGAATGTCCTTGTTTCTCTTATACTGAGGAGCTCAGAACTAGACAGAGTAATCCAGTTCTCATTCCAGCTCTCATTCCATTGCTCAGCCTCAACCTCACACATCCTCAGGTGAGAATGAAGACTTACACATGAAGACAGGTTCAGTCTCTCAAAAAAGAAACACCCCTGAGGTGCTAAGGAGACCTTCTGGCTGGTGAGCTCAGGCTGGAGCGCCAGCTGCTCAACATGAAGAGCCATCCTTGATCCGTTCTGCTGAGGCTGTGCCTTTTTGGGGAGAAAGATCCCAAAAGTTGTTGGACTGCCAAGGGTAGTTCAGGAAGCAGGATGATGCTTTCTTTTTATGGTTAAGTTTCATCTCCCCAAGAATCAGTTCCTTCTCCAACACACATCTTGCATAGTGTGTGAGAAGGGCTGGAAACTTGGGACCATTTCAACAGGAAAAGTGAGGGCTGTCCAGGCTCATTTTTTTTTTCTCATACCCTTCTCCTGGGAGAAGATAGTTACTTCCCCATATCCTTCACGAGTAATTTAAACTCTACATAAGTGTACATAAAACAGGTGAGTAATACCACTGAGGCCACATTTGCTGTTACTCAAGGGAAAGAAATGGCCTCTTTCCACCGGAATTCTCTAACTTATTTTGAACGCTTGCTTTCTGGAGAAGATTAATTTCTCCTTTAATGATCTGGATGCATTGAGTAGTCTCTATTGACTGGAAAGAAAGACCAAGATGACAAGCCTGAATGTAGAGCTCCTCAGTTCTTCAGATGCATCCTACTCCCGAAGCATGATGATGTGTGGGCATCTTCTTTGAAAGGTAAACTGTGGACAAATGATTTTTTTTTTTCTCCATCAAGACTCACAGAAGTACACACAATTGAAAAATCCGCAATCATCAGCCAGTAGTTGTACATATTGAGTAGCTGCAAAAGCAGCCTTTATTCATTAATTGCTAAGTCTTGTAAAAGAATGGGCAAATGGGCTACTGTCAGCCTCTTCATGGAACTGCTGTGTTCTGGGCCATCTGTTTTTAATTTCTTCATTTACTGAGAAACCATCATGTTCCAAACACATTATAGAAAACACCAAAACCAATCATGTAGAGCCTTTTTTTGGCATTATGCACTTTCCATGTAAATCCTGTTAAAGTTAATTTCATAAATGATACCTTTTTTTCAGTTCTTACAATGATTTTGAAATATTTAAACAAGAGGGTGCAAGTATGTGAGATATTTTCCAGATTTTATCCTACTGTGATTACAGGAGTATATAGTACCTTTTAGAGCACCAGGCAATGCTCTTATTACTCACACAATGAAAATAATCATTAACTGGGGTGTCAGTGGCCAGTAGCACATCTTCAGAGATGAAGAATGTTCACAGTCCCAGCTATACACGGCAACAGAAAGTTAAAAAGTTATGATTCTTTGGTATCAAGATGAAGGTGAAGACCCTGATCTGAGTAGAAAATTAAAAAATGAGGCATCTTATTGAAATGAAAGATCTTGGGGTCATAGCACGAAGTGTCATGTTCAAAGGCTATTGTTCATCTTGGAGATCAAAAATCTGACAGTAAAGGAAGCAAAAAGAAAAAAATATCATAAAAATTATGTGCAAAATATCTTGAAAGTGCATGTTACTTGGAAGCGGTTTGCAGTACTGGTCAAAACCATTCAATGTTCTTTTTTCTTGTTGTTAAGGGCTTTTTTTCCAAAACAACTTTCATGTGTGGATGCTTTGATCCCAATATGTAGCTCATTCGTAGTTGTGAGTGAAAGCCTGCCAAGTAACGGAATATTCCATCAATTTGTTATAAATGAATAATATGATGATACACTGCTACTAATGACATAATATGAGGTCCCCACAGAAGTAAGAGACTCATTAGTGTAGAAGCAGGTAGTAAGAGACAATCTTCTCCTTGAAAGCTTGTAGTCTAAACAGCCAGAGTAGGACAGGAAATAGGGAGGAAGAGAAGGGAAGTATCACCCCTCATAATCACCTCCGAAAATATAACAAAGAGGAGAATAAATGTTCCTCTAGCTTTTCAGAGTTCAGTTCATGCAAACTGACCATTTTGCCAGCCTGAGTGTCAGATGTGGTATCCTTAAAATATATCTCATTTTCTATGGCTGTGCTTGTATTTCTAAAGGTAGGGATCCAATTCCTCACCAAGGTTTTTCAGAGCCTTAGGAGGAGGAACAGAGTGTAATGAAAGATTGGCCACTACAGTATGTTTCCCAGAAACAAATGTGATTTATTGCATAAGTTTAGGAACAGAGCCTTTTGGGGCCCTTTGGGGAAAAAAAATCTTCATAGGTTCAGATTTTCATGTTTTTCTTGTGTGTTAGGTGCCTTACTTTAAATGTCATATACTTCCAGTGTCTTCTTCCCACTCCAAAAATCATTCATACTCTACCAATCATAGAATTTTCTTTTTAATATTGTTTAGTATCAACAGTTCCAACTTATAAAACATTTTGAACTCTGTAAGTAAAAAATAATTTTGAATCAAATAAAGACTTTTTTGTTTCCTATTGGAAAATATCAGGGAGTGCATTTGAAGAATTTCAGAAGTGTGAAACTTTTGTAAAGATGGAGCTTTGCCAGGCTTGACAATTTTTTTAGAACAATTTCCCTCTTGGCAAATCCACGTTGCTTTTAGACCAAACTGACTGTGTTGAATAACTTTCACGTGGTTCCAAATTACTTAGTACAACCAACCACTCTTTTCTTGTATTGACACCAAGGAGACAACAGTGGTTGGAGCACACATCACGTGGATCATCCCAACCTCTCATGGAGAAAGCATGCTCTGTTGCCTAAAGACATGGCAAGTTCTACTGATTAATAAAGTCTCCTTCTGAAAATAAGCATATGCCATGTTTGAATTAGACAACCAATACTGAGACCTGGACAGTATATAGGCTTTTGGCAGGAAAATTCACATGTGTATTCAGTGCCCTCATACATCTAGTGTTGAAGTCACTGCTTCAGACTTCCTGTGGAATTTGGGAAAAAATGTCTAGATTCTCTGCCTGAGGACAGGTATCTCAAAAATGATGAACGTCTCCAAAACTTTAACATATTCAAGGGCTGCATAAGTATCATCATTAGTAATAAATATAGTATTATCAAATATAACCTTACTTTAGGTAACGGGCAGGTTTTATTACTATTATTTTTTTTTTAATTTAGTAGAACATACATCAACTGGAAGTGGCTTATTTCATTGGGGTTTTGTTACAGTCTAAGCCTAAAACAAACCCTACCAGTCCATTCTTCAGGCTGCTGCTGTCTAAAAGTGGTGAACTATAGACCCTCTGGGATAAGTTTGCCAGTAACTAGGGAGAAGGGCCACAATATAGTTCCTGATAGTAGCAAATTACCGTATGCCTGGTGACACAGACACAATCTTCCACATTCCTTATGCTGCCATTTAGACTCCTGCCAAATTTTCCCCCTAAAGGTTTGAAAAAGAAATTAGGAAAAAAAAGAAAGTTAAGATTTATGGACTGAGACTAGCAATCAGAATTTTTGTTTCTGTGAGGAAAACCATGTTCTAGTTGTTCTTTTATTTTCTTTTTCACAGTGTGGAAATCTGCCAAATTAGGGACCATTAGCCCAAATAGCTGCTCTGCTCCCACCCTCTTACCTGTCAGATGCGATAGGGAGGAATTACATGGGATCTCTAAGGAGGTTCATCTACATCATAGATTTCTAAGCCACATCATCTGAGAGGTTTACAACATGGTACAAAGATTAATCAAACAAATGTTGAACAAATATTTGTTGGTAATGTTTTCTGGAGGAATCAGTCTCCCTGCTCTTGTATTTGAACTGGTGTGGGCTGAAGGGTGACCTTGCCTTAGTACTAGAAATTAAAACAATTAGTAAGGTGCATTGAGTTCACGAGGGGACGTGTAGCATCAGTGTGAGTGTCACTGCGTAGCCTTTTATATAGCTTTTTTTTTTTTTTAAGACACTTGTGTAAGTTTCACAGAGAGGCCCAAATATCCTTTAAATTCCGATTAGGAATTTGAATTGCTCATAAAATTCATACATATAATCATAAACTGATTGAATAACATAGTTTGGAATGGACCTCTGGAGATGACCCAATCCAACACTCTGTTCAAAACAGGGCCAACTTAGTTCAGACTCTTCAGGGCCATGTTCAGTTCATTTCAGTTTTAGACATTTCACAGCTTCTCTCTTTCCCAGTTCTCTCACTATCTTCACAGTGCAAACTTTTTGTCAAAACTATAAATGGTTTTCTTGCATCGCAGCTTCCGCGTGCTGCCTTTCATCTTGTCACCGTGGGCCTCTGGGTTGATTCTGCCTCAATCTTCTTCAGGATTCTCATCATTTCCTGGAGTCAGTAAAAGATGATACACATGCAAAAAGAGAGCACGTGTCCTTAAAAGCACAAGTGGTTACCACTGAAATAGTTCACTATTCTGAATTTCTTTATCTGAAGACTTTCTTTGTTCAGCTAAGAAATACAGTGAAAGCAGCTTTAATCCTATGACTAAACATCCATTCAGTTTTGCCAATTAAAAAAAAACAACGAAAACAAACCTGTGTCACTGACTTAAATACCCGGAGGTAAAAAGGAGGGGGGAAAAGGCTTTATTTTGTTTTGCCTTAGGAGCACTGGCCTGGAGCATAGGCATGAGCGGTCCGGCATCTCCGTGTTCAACATCAGGACCCACCTTGCAGTGTAGTTGTTCTGACATAGCTTCCCTCTTCAAAGCAACACAGCTTTTTTTCTTTTACTTGCGACAGTCCCATATGAGTCTTTTTAGGAAACCAGTGTTTTGATGACTAGAAATTTTCTTCTAAGTTGCAGTTAATGTTCATGTGTTTCACTGCCTTTGCCTCCTCTGGCCAGAGCAGTCTTGTCCTCCCTCTTATTTACCTTGGGATGTTCAGGACTGCCAACCCATCTCCCACCTGCCTTCCTTTGCTACAATAAACATGTCATATCTTTTTGCCATTTTTTTTTTTGCTTTTAAAGTGCTCCCTGACCACATTTTCAAACTTTTCATTGTAGCTAGAGGAGCTAAAAATGGTTTGAACTTTTTTTTTCTTTTGAATTCTCTTTCATTCTTTCTATTGTAAACTGGGAAACATGAAACTGAAAATCTGCTGAGATTTATTACTTTTCAGCAGCTAAGACATCTTTTAAAACAATCACCAAATATTAAGAGAATGCAACATCAGCAAAAATCTGGCATGATTCCGACTGTGACTACAAAGCTATGGGAGGCAAACAACAAAACTGTGTCCTTTTTTCCTCTCTTCTTATGTCATACTAATAAACTACATTTTTACATTATTTGAATAAATGAATGCAGATTCATTCTACTAGCACACGATATCTATTCAGTTGCCAGGCCTTGAGAGTACTATAGACAGATAGTCACATATCTTAGTCCAAAGCCAACTGAAGCCTTTGGGAGAAAAAAAAATTATAGGCAATTCTATGCAAATTGCAAGAATTTTATTTAATTGGTTGTCTTCTCATGAGATCTGGGTCTTCACTTCTAACATAGATTGCATTTTTACAATAAAAATGTTCACGTCATAGATTTTCATACAGAGGAGTGTACAACAAAGCCAATTCCGCTGGGATACCAAAACAACGATGTGCTGATTATATTTGTTTTTAATGAAAGGCAGTCTGTACTGATTACACCAGAAGTGAATTACTAATCCAAGTGTTACAAAGATTTAATTATCAATATCTGGACTGTGTTTCAAAATCTAAATGTGTGTCCCTCACACACGCCTTCAGAAGTCTGTACATGCACTGTTAAAAGAGATAGATCAGTTTGCTGAAGAAATAGGTAGATATTGGATTGAGGTGAAATTAATAGGAAAAAGGGGATGACTGCATCTCCAGGAGTCCTGGATACTTTATGTCAGGTTCCCAATCCTTGTTTCCAAGTTTTGGGAAGTTCCTAACTAAATTTGCAATGGTCTTGAAAAATTCCTCTAGAAGTAGTCGATCAGCAGTCTTCACAGTTCTTCCATGACAGCATGGGGAACAAAAGCTTTGACTACACCACAACGTAGTACAAGATCTTCTGAAAATCATATTTTGCAAATCTTTGAAACCATTCTGTAGTAAACATTTATGCACTGTTTGAAATCGTGATTTTGGTGAACCTATAAAAAGATGAGCAATCATTGGCACATACATGTCAGTGATCATATGTAGGCGTACTTTGGTTAATATCCCATAAAGCATTCTGCACTCATGCAGGAGAGAACTCATGACGCTCCTTTCTTAGGCCAGCCAATTTCCTCTTAGCTGGCTTTCCCTCTGCCTAAATCCTCGAACTGAAATTGTTTGCTACATCCTTGCCCCTGTTGCTGACCTTTGACCTTTTAATGTATTGCCATCTAAAGCATTAAAGTGATGAGAAATAAAAACGAGAAACAAAAAAGAAAACTGTGGCTGAATTTTCCCTTCTTAAAGTTAGCTTTTGTTTCTCCTTTCTCTGCATCTAACTGTTCATTTTATGTTTTCTAGGTTGTTACTTTCTCCATAGAGGATAATAAAAAGTCTGAATCACATATTCTCCTCCTAGGGAAGATAGCATTTCCTGATTACCCATGATTCTATATTTTAAACAATATGGATGTGTGAAGGTTTTGCTCTCCTCCTTGTCTGTTCCATCCTATGTGTTGCTTTCTTCGTACGAGTTTGTTTGCTTTAGAGGATATGAGTCATTCTGATGAGATATAATCTTATTTCTTTCCAAAAAACATGTTAGGATATTATGCATGATGAGACTTTGCCCATACTAGCTGTTTCAAAGTTAAGCCTAGGCCAAACATAAAATAGTTTTTTTAGTTTTTTGGTTTTTTTTACTTGAGGAGAGAAGAGCTAAATAACAGCTGAAAACACCTATTTCTCCCCAGTGAAAGTCAAAGAAAGCCTAGACCACAAGGGTTAGGTGAAACACATTTCCTTTTAAGAAAGTGGTTTTGAAACTGAGATCATGTCGTAAGTGGAAAAAATCTGAGATGATAGAGATATAAAATTTGGGGAAACAAATTCAGGGATAGAGAATATTTCTACAGCATTTACCATGAAGAGTCTTGGAAATTTTTTTTATAGTAATTTTAACTGCCTTTCTTTACACATACAATTTTTGCTCCAATGATACTCTGTTTTGGGCATGTCTTAGTTTTCAGTTTTCTTCTTGATATTGTTACCATTTTGGTTTTCTGTTAATTATTTTTTCCTCCCCTGTTTCCCAAGAATGAACTGTTGCAGTTGTGGTAAATATTGACAATTCCGTGCCTAAATGTAAAAAGAGCTGTTGAGATGTTCAAATTAGCTGACTTTCATAGAATCATAAAATTATAGAATGGTTTTGGTTGGAAGAAACCTTAAAGGTCGTATAGTTCCAACCCCGTTGCCATGGGCATGGACACCTTCCATGAGACCAGGTTGCTCAAAGCCCCATCCAACTTGGCCTTGAACACTTCCAGGGACAGGACCACCACAACTTCTCTGGGCAACCACTTCCAGTGCCTCACCACCCTCATAATAAAGAATTTCTTGTATCTAATATAAATCTACCCTCTTCCAGTTTAAAGCCATTACCTCTTGTCCTATCACTACCTTGTAAAATGTCCCCCTTTGGCTTTGTTGTAGGTCCCCTTCAGGTACTGGAAGGCTGCTTTAAGGTATCCCTGGAGCCTTCTCTTCCCCAGGCTGAACAACCCAACTTCCTCAGCCTTTCTTCATAGGAGAGGTTCTCCAACCCTCTGATCATCTTCATGGTCCTCTTCTGGACTTGCTCCATCAGGTCTATGTCCTTCTTATGTTGGGGGCCCCAGAGCCAAACACAATACTCCAGGTGGAGTCATGAGACTGGAGTAGAGGGGGAGAATCACCTCCCTCAACTTACTAGTCATACTTCTTTTGATGCAGTCCGGGATACAGTTGGCTGTTTGGGCTGCGAGAGCACATTGCCGGCTTATGTCCAGCTTTTCATCCACCAGTGTCCCCAAGTCCTTCTCAGCAGGGCTGCTCTCAATCCATTCTCTGTCCAGCCTGTATTTCTGTTTGGGATTGCCCTGACCCATGTGCAGGACCTTGCACCTGGCCTTGTTGAACTTCATGAGGTTCCCAAAGGCCCACCTCTTAAGCCTGTCAAGGTCTCTCGGACCTCCTGGACCCTCTGAAAGGCCTGTCAAGGGCCCTCCAGCATGTTGACCACACTACTCAGTTTGGTGTCATCAGCAAACTTGCTGAGGGTGGACTCAATCCCAGTGATCATGTTGCTGACAAAGGTGTTAAACAGCCCCAGTCCCAATACTGACACCTGACAAATGCCACTCGTCACTGGTCTGCACTTGGACATCAAGCCATTGACTGCAACTATTTGATTGCTTCTATCCAGCCAATTTTTTACCTACGAGGTGGTCCATCTGTCAAATCCATGTATCTCTAAATTAGAGACAACGATGTTGTGTGGGACAGCATCAAATACTTTGCACAAGTCCAGGTGGATGACATCAGTTGCTCTTCCCTTATCCACCAATGTTGTAAACCTGTCACAGAAAGCCACCAAATTTGTCAGGCACAATTACCTTTAGTGAAGCCATGTTGGTTGTCACCGATCACCTTTTTATGTTCCTTGTCCCTTTGCATATTTTCCAAGAGGATCTGCTTCATGATCTTGCACAGAGGTGAGACTGACTGGCCTGTAGATTCCTGGGTCATCTTTTTTCCCTTTTTAAAAACGTTGGTTATGTTTCCTGTTTTCCAGTCAGTGGGAGCATCACCAGACTGCCATGACTTCTCAAATATGATGGATAGTGGCTTAGCAGCTTCATCCACTAGTTCTCTCAGGACCTGTGGATGCATCTCGTCAGGTCCCATGGAATTCAGGTTCCTTAGATGGTCTCAGACCTGATTTTCTCCTCCAGTGGGTGGTTCTTCATTCTCCCAGTCCCTGACTTTGCCTTCTGTGACTTGAGCCATGTGGCCTGAGCACTTGCAGGTGAAGACTGAGGCAAAAAAGTTATTGAGTACCTCAGCGTTCTCCATATCTCTGGTAACCAGCTCTCCCGTTTCCTTCTGGAGAGGCCACACATTTTCCCTAGTTTCCCTTTTATCACCAACATACCTATAGAAGCTTTCCTGGTTGCCCTTGACATCCCTGGCCAGATTTAATTTTCTATCAAGGCTTTAGGTTTCCTAATGTGATTGCTGGTTGCTCGGACAATTTCTCTGTATTCCTCCCAGAATATTTGTCTATGCTTCCACCCTCTGTAGGCTTCCTTGTTGTGTTTGAGTTTGCCCAGGAGCTCCTTGTTCATCCATGCAGGCCTCCTGGTGGTTTTGCCTGAATTCCTCTTTGTTGGGATGCATTGCTGCTGAGCTTGGTGGAGGTGATCCTTGAATATTAAGCAGCTTTCCTGGGGCCCTCTTCCCTCCAGGCTTTATCCCATGATACTCTGCCAGGCAGATCCCTGAAGAGGCCAAAGTCTGTTCTGAAGACCAGGGTAGTGAGCTTGTTATGCACCCTCCTCGCTGCCCTAAGGATCTGGAACTCCACCATTTCATGTTTGCTGCAGCCAAGGCTGACCCTGAGCTCCACATTCCCCACCAGCCCCTGCTTGTTGGTGACAACCAGGTCCAGCATAGCACCTCTCCTCATTGGCTCCTCTATCACTTGAAGAAGGAAGTTATCATCAATGCATTTCAGGTACCTTCTGGATTGCTTAAGTCATGCTTTATTGTCCCTCCAACAGATACCGGGGTGGTTGAAGTCCCCCATGAGGAGCAGGACTTGTAAATGTGAGGCTTCTCCTATCTGTCTATAGAGAGCCTCATCTGCTCAGTCTTCCTGGTTGGGTGGCCTGTAGCAGAATCCCACTACAACATGACCTGTCCCGGCCCTCCCTTTAATCCTGACCCATAAACTCTCAGTCAGCTCCTCATCCATCTCCAGGCAGAGCTCCATGCACTCCAGCTGGTCATTCGTATAGAGGGCAACACCCCCTCCTCGTCTCTGCATTTCCTTGCTAAAGAGCCTGTATCCTTCCATTCCAACGCTCCAGTCATAGGAGCCATCCCACCACGTCTCTGTGATGCCAAAAGATCACAGCCCTGAAAGTGTGCACATGTCTCTGACTCCTCTTGTTTATTCCCTGTGCTACGTGTGTTTGCACAGAGGCATTTAAGTGGGGCCCCCGGCAAAGCTGACACTGTCTGCAGTGACTGGAATTCCTCTGTGGTGCTCTTCAGATTCTTTCCTGC
>NW_010558068.1:0-6879 GCF_000687285.1 Phaethon lepturus | reverse complement strand
CTGACCTGTCATCTTTCTCCAGGCTCTGGACATCTATTGCTAGCACTGGCATCAAACTGGTAGGAGTGGGATAGACTGAGGTTCCCCTCCCCCAGCAACTTTAAACTAAAGTTTACACAATAGAAAATACTCTTTGCAATCATTGTGGCAAAGACAATAAAATAAGGAAATTACTGGGCATAAATAAGACTGTAAATAAAATTACAGCCTAATCTAGCCCTCTGAAAGAGTGATAAAGAAGGAAAGGGAAGGAAAGAACCAAGGAAATTCAGGGAAAAAAAGGAATGAAATTATATGAAATCACATTATCAAGCCCTAAGTGCAATTGGCTTTTGAGACAGTTTTGAAAAGTGTTTGTGGGAAAAAACAAGAGAACAAAGAGAGAAACAGCAGAAGATACTCAAGAGGATGCTGAAGAGAGGATGCTGACTCCTTTTCTAGTGTGTTTCAGATCTTATTCATATGGAGTTTTACAGCTATCTTTTTTCAATCCTCCTACGGGCTCCACCGTGAAACCTGCAATATGACTATGATAGCAAGAGCAAAGGATTGTGAGGGCAATGACACAGTGACATCAACCACAAATGCCTCCCCTTTATAAATGAAAAGCAGAAAGGGAGGTAAACCTCTCCAGCACTAGGCTTCTAGGAAAGCCCTGCAAGCAGAATCAGCAATCAAGAAATAGAAGATCTGGTTTATGTTTTTTTTAAGGCCTTATTTTGAGCAGTAATGGATATAATTTTATGGAGTTGTTGCAATAAACAACCAGAATTTAACGCAAATAATACTTTTGGGCACCCAGGACATTTCTTGTTGCAGTATACTTATGTTTTACTCAAAGTGCAGTTAATCTATACAAGGATTCATAGATTTAAAAAACAAAAAATATGTATCTTATTTGAGCAGTGAGACCAGCTTTCCTTTAGGGAAGCAAGCTTAATTTTGATGGTCTGATCAATCAATAACTTACTAATGTAGTAACATCACTTTTGAAATAAGTAAGAAGATATAACTATTAACTATAATAAAATATCTTTTTGATACGAAATGACATTACAGTCTTTCATCACATCTTTCTTTTTTCATTACATTCCAGGAGCATGATTTTATTTTTCCCCCCTCTCTTCATGGCATAGGCATCTTCGAGCTCCACAAACACATTGTATATCATCTAGCAGAATCTGGCATAATCCTTGCTCCTACTGAGGTCAAAGGCAAAAATCCTGCTGAGGTGACATGACAGGCAAATTGCATCTTTTGCCACACTTCTGATCTCTTCAGGTTCTTTTATCTCTTTTTTAACTGCTACAACTACTGTTGGCTTCCCTGGGGAGTTTTGTAGACTGTAACAGGAAAGCCTGGACTTGCAGTAGAGAAGCAGCAGACAGGTCATTGAGCTTGGGCTCAAGGAGACTTCGGGTTGATTCCCAGCCTGTAATATAGAAACTTTGGCTCCTACGCTTCACGCGTAGGTCAGCACACCTCTCTCTCATTTCTCTCCCTTCTCCTCATTACCTCTGGTGCAAGCTTGCTTACTCAGGAGCTGTGATCTGAGAGGTTTTGGGGGTTTCTGTGAATCTGCCCCCCACCCCCCCAAATACGATCAACATCCTCATTTGTGCAATTCAAAGCTCAGCTCATTGAGGAAAACAAGCACCAATCCCAGAGAAAGGTTTGCTGTAGCAAAGTCTGGAGCTTTGTAGCACAGGTTAACAGCTAACAGCTAAGGGTAGCTCCTCTTTCTGTCTCTGTTGCACTCTTTTGCCTGCATCCACAATTTGTAGAAATTGGTCTCAGCTGTACCCAATGTGTGCGAGTTCAGATCTCGCATACCACGTGTGGTTGGAGCAAGTCACATTGCTACCTGCTCATGTTTTGTTGGAGTTTAAAATTAGAAGTGCACATTCATTACACATTTTTTTTAAATTTGAAAATACTGAAAATATTAAATGCTTTTACACAGGAGGGCTTCTTTTCCAGGCTATGCCTTTGTGGAAGCATTTCTCTACAGTATTCATCACAAATATTTATTCTGCTTTAGTTTTCAGAGTTCACGGTAATCCCAGCTAACATCTCCGCACGTAAGAGTCCCATGCCCTTTGTTATTTCAAACTTCAGACCTCCTCACATGTGGGGTTCCTGTATGTTTTATACTTGCATAGGATTCATCTGCCCCAGTAGCCACATATTTTTGCTTCAACCCAAAACCCACGATCAAATGCCAGCTGGGTAATGAGTTACCATCTGTCAGTGGAAGTGTATTAACCAACAGCAGGAGCGCTCCTTGGGTGTTGACCTGGGTGACTTCAGCCAACGGTTGGAACGTTTCCAGGTGTTGCTCCACTTCTGCCAGAGGCCATCACTGCTGCAGAGCAGTCGGGGAAAAGGAACATGTAAACTGATCAAAGTGAACAAAAAAGCTGTATCAGACCTTGCACCGGCGCAGATGAGACTTTCTGGTCTGGTGATGCTTCGTGGGATCAGTTTTCCCCACCAACTGTACGGAGAAAGCAGCTGAAGGCGGTAACAGTTCCAATTGAATGCATTCGGCTGTACTCCCTCAGCTGATAGATGTAATTGAGCGGCTCACGCGTCCTTCCCCTGTAACCATAACAGAGGGGTTTGCCTGACTGTACCTAGCCATATTTTACACGCTTTGGTTGCTCCGCTGTAAATCGACATTGAAATAGCGCAGCAACCAAGGCCGAGGGAGACAAACCAGGTAGGAGCAGAGCAGCGAAAAACATTCTTTCTGCCTGCTCTGCCAAGTGGTTACAAAGATTTTTCCATAAGGATTTCTCCACTAAGATTTCAGAGAGTTTGCATTTGGGGATGACAGCTGCTCTCTAAAGAAGTGAGTCCGCTCGCTCCAGCAGCATGTGCGGCATTGTTGTTTTTGAGACTTCTAATGATATATACCCCGACGTGTGGGAGGATAATGTTGTCCTTAGGGTCGAGGTAGAGAAGATTCTTTTTACCAATTGGTACCATTTCATTATCTTGGAGGGAAAAGAGAATCAGACACTCAATTTTCATAATGACCTAATTTTAGAAGATTGATATTTTTTGGTATAATAAATACAACTTTTGGGTATGCTCACACATAATAACAAATTGAAACCACCTTCTAAAGCACTTTTTGGCATCTTTGATTACAGCATCTTGCTGTAACTTTAACATCTCTTCTGGTTCTATTTTTCTGGTTTCACAATGGAAAATAAGGAAAAAAAAATTTTCTGATATAAGTCCTTCAAGATTAGGATATTTGTAAGGGTGTTTCCAAGGCAGCAATAACAGTAATAAATTGCAAAAGTTGTTGTTGAGAGGTTTCAATTTTTTTTTTTAAATGACTTAACAAAACTGACTCATGCTAAGAAACCAGGCTGAGAATAGTTCAGTCTAACAATGGATTGATTTCACATTTAAGCCTTTTAAAATGGTCCTTCCTCCTAGTCATGCAGCCTGTTTATATTTCATTCCACAGACGAATACATTTTATTGCCATAAAGTCATTACTGGGTTCTTCTGCTCGTTTCTTTTTTCTGTTGATCAGCTGCTAAATAGTTTGACTTCAACTTAAATGTAGTTCAAGAAGGTTCTCATGTCTCTTAAATGATGTCTTTTGGGCAAAACCGCAGATGTTCTGATGTCAGATAAGTACCTGCTGTTAATTATATTGCATCTCTAGACACAGTGTAAAAAAGCATAAAAAATAAAGATTAGAAAGAATATAGATTACACATGAGCAAAACATCTTGAGCACAGGAGATAGTGTAATCACATTACTGCTACCTGATCCATATGAGCCCTCGTAGAACAGTTACTTGAATGATCACTCTCAGATGGCTTACATGTCCAAAAAACGTATTCAAACAGACTTTGGAATCCTTAAGACATCTTGAGCAACTCATCTCAAATATGCCAGGAATGGTATGTAAGAAAATATGTTTCATACCCTTCAGAACCATACCATGGGTATGGTTTCATACCCATGCAAACTTTCATGCAAAGTTTCATACCCTTCAGATTCTTTGTGAAGAAGCTGAGACATAATGACTGTGGTACAGAATATTTACCTAAGCATCAAACAATACTTTTGTGGATTCCATATTTTGTATGCATTCTCTGAGAAAGAATGAGTTGTTAGCACAATACGTAGCTAGTTTCAGTTTTACTCACAGAGGTGTGGTCTATTTCTCCACAGTCATGTTGCAACAAGTATGAGTTACCTAGAATTAGTCTGTTACTAAGTGGTTCTTTTTCCTGTTGCCTGACAAACGTAATACCTGATTTTCTGGAGTCTCCCAAAAGACAAGTTCAGGGGATTGACAGAGGGATGTGCACCTTTTGGGGATGTAGAGTTGTACACACTTTGTATTCTTGATACTAGCTGTAGAGGACTATACAAACCAGGGGAATTATTTCCATCACCTCTTCCAGGGGGTTCATGACCTGGGATGTTAGTACCCAAGAGTTGTAGTTACTATCCTTTCTGCCTGTGCTCAGCACATAGACGTACGAAGCAAAACTGTTCTAACAAAACTGACTGACCATCCTTGGCTGTCATTTGTTCTGTTACTTCTTTGGAAATATAACTAAAGCCGTAAGTGAATAAATAATTCATGCTTTTTAGCCTTTTGTATGTCAGGAATATCTTGATGTTTTTCCAGGTCTGTTCTAAGTCAGAACTTTAGGGGTAATTTTGTAATTGTCAGCTAGGGCCTTACACACACCAGCCATCAGGGGACAAAATCTCTTAAAAGGTGAACCTGGGCAAGGCAAATCCTACCTGCGGACCCATTGCAATGTGAATTTAATCAGGAAGCTGCCTAGGCTCAGGTTATTCCATTATCCAGGAACAGAGAGGAAGAAAGGAGAAAGTTAGGCATTTAGATTCCCATGACAGTCATTAAAAACACAGTCAATATAATCAATGGAACTTACGGCATGATTCAATTCATAAACAAGTTGATACTTTCAGATGTACTGAATAACTTTCCAGGATCTATTGATGTTACTGACCTTCTGTACTGACCATTTATTATATAGTCCATTGGTATCAATGTGATTTTATATACCTAACTCATATAAAGACAACCAGAGTTAAAAAGCATAAATGAAGTAATTCAATTCAGTTGTCTATAATACAAAGTTTCATCAGGCCATTTGAAATGCGTAGGGTTACTGAAGCATCCAGAAGAGCTGACAGCCATAACACAGGACCTGCACCCTTTTAGATTGAGAGCTGGAGCCAGATGGGAAGGTCAGAGATATATATAGTGGCATTGGATGTCAATATAGGGCAACTGAATCAAGTCATAAATGTTTCAAAATCTTGCTCTCTCTGTTCCTCCTCTCCATTCCTCACGCTTATAATAAGGCAGAGTTGCAAACTAATGCGTGCTCTCAGGAACAGAGGACTTTGGTACACGGGTTCTGCTGGGAGTGTTATCTCCTGCCTCCCAGTGCCTCTGGATGTGAACACAACAGTGGCTGGCCAGTTCACCTGCTGAGTCAAAGCCTAAAGGCTCAAACCCAACCTTCATACCCTGTGGGAAGATATCTGTAGAGTAACAGAGTGACCCATTCTGTTCAACCTTGGCTAACGCTCATCATCGAGCATTTGCACTGTGTACTAGAAAACACCATCTCATTAAGGCAGAGTGCCTCATGGGTCATGGAAGTAATCAAACCATCAAAATCATTAGCTTTTCGCAACTAAAATTAATTTATCATTTTTCAGTTAAGATATATTTGCCTTTTTTTAAGAAACACTGCAGTACCACAATATAGAAACACTTTCTTTGTTATCATTTTATTCCTGCACAGTTCACAGAAAAAGACGCTTTTTAAAAAAAAAAAAAAAAGGTGGTAGTGGAACAAAAAAACCCCATCAGTTTCCAGACAAGAAGCATGCTTACTATTCACTGGAAGTTTCATGCCAAGAATCTCTTTCTCAGGAAGTTTACAAATACACCCTGCTCTACTGAAATGACCTTTCCATGTCATTGGAAGAGTCACTGAAAAGAATCCATGTCACCAAACACATCTCCCAAAAGAAAATGCCACCTCATCCAGTAAATGTCAGGAGGCAAATCTTTTGGAAGGAATGCTGATGGGCAAAGTCAAATCCTGTTGTACCACAGCAGAAGACATGCTTCAAGAGTTCAAGCCATGTACATTTATTTTTAAAGACTCCAAGTATTTCTTTTGTCTTGTTTGCATTCCTTCAGGAGTCTAAATGATTGACAATCCCTAATTAGTGTCTGATGGAAACTTTGAAAATAACAAGCTCCAAAGGAAAGACAAGGATTAACAGGTTATATTTAGGGTAAATTAAATAATCTAAAAAGACTGGATACCATTTTCCCTGTCGCATATATTTTGCGATTTTTTTCCCCAGTGGTCAGCTTAAACTAGGTCTCTGTCTGTAAATTATGAAATATGCCAAGCATGGAGCATACCTTACTTCAGAATAAATGTGACTTCTATGACAATCAGGTCTTAAAGTTTTTAATTTCTACATCTGCTTTTTCTCCCCTACACCCTAATATATATAAGAAATTAGGATGTTTCAATATAATCTCAGGACATTACTCTAAAATAGAAAAGAACAAGAATGACTCTGTTTTATGACTCCTCAATATTGATATCAAACATTATCATTCTTTGGATATATATTTTATCCTTTTCACATGGACATTAATTACTGGACATTCTGTAACAAGTTGAAGGGCAGATTCTGCCCCTAGAGTCCTACTGACTCACATTATCATATCACCTTACTCAGGAGAGCTACAACAAATTAATCAGCAAAAAATCTAGTCCCATACACTGTTCACTGCAGCAAGGTGTAATCACAGAATCACAGAATCACAG
>NW_010558067.1:13252-13689 GCF_000687285.1 Phaethon lepturus | reverse complement strand
AGGCGGCTGAATTCCAGCTGCAAACTGAAGGGGATGGAGGGAGAAGTGGGCTTTAAGGAAGAAAAAGGCTCTTCCCACACCCACGTTCCCCCAGCAGTGGTGGCAAGGTTGGGCACAGGAGAAAGAGTTGAGCTGAGTGTGACTATCTGAGTCCAGACTGGGGGCTTTCCCATGAAGGGTGGATGCACACATCCCCACATCCGGGCCACAGGGGTGGCAGAAATTGCAAATGGCACAAGGTCTCCTACTCCAGCTACATGTGGACATGTAGATGAAAGCCCTAGGGCTTGAGGTGCATGTTTAAAGCACTGGTTACAAATATTGGCAGGGCAGATCCATCAGGCTCCTATGGCTGTCTTTATGCTCTAGTGTCAGAGTCACACAGAATCACATAGAATTATTACGGCTTGGGGAAAAACTTAAGAACATAAACGACA
>NW_010558067.1:0-12951 GCF_000687285.1 Phaethon lepturus | reverse complement strand
TTGGGAGAAGAGACCAACACCCACCTCACCACAACCCCCTTTCAGGTAGTTGTAGAGAACGATAAGGTCTCCCTGAGCCTTGTTTTCTCCAGACTGAACAACCCCAGTTCCCTCAGCGGCTCCTCATAAGACTTGTGCTCCAGACCCCTCACCAGCTTTGTTGCCCTTCTTTGGACACACTCCAGCACCTCAATGTCTTTCTTGTAGTGAGGGGCCCAAAACTGAACACAGTATTTGAGGTGTGGTCTCACCAGTGCCGAGTAAAGGGGCACAATCTCTTCCCTAGTCCTGCTGACCACACTATTTCTGATACAAGTCAGGGTGCTGTTGGCCTTCTTGGCCACCTGCGCACACCGCCTGCTCATGTTCAGCTGGCTATCAACCAGCACCCCCAGGTCCTTTTCTGCTGGGCAGCTCTCCAGGCCTGTAACATTGCATGGGATTATTGTGACCAAAGTGCAGGACCCAGCACTTGGCCTTATTAAACCTCATAGAGTTGACCTCAGCCCATCAATCCAGCCTGTCCAGATCCCTCTGCAGAGCCTTCCTACCCTCCAGCAGATCAACGCTCCCACCCAACTTGGTGTCATCTGCAAACTTACTGAGGGAGCGCTCAATATCCTCATCCGGATCATCAAGATATTGAACAAGACCGGCCCCAAAACTGAGCCCTGGACAACACCTCTTGTGACCAGGTGCCAACTGGATTTAACTCCATTCACCATGACTCTCTGAGCTTGGCTGTCCAATCTCTACATGTTTGCAGAGCGCAAAGCATGATGGTCCTCCATATGTCTCAGTCTGGAGAAGAGGAGGCTGAGGGGAGATCCTATCGCTCTCTACAACTACCTGATAGGGGGTTGTGGTGAGGTGGGTGTTGGTCTCTTCTCCCAAATAACTAGCGATAGGATGAGAGGGAATGGCCTCACATTGTGCCAGGGGAGGTTTAGACTGCATATTAGGAAAAATTTTTGTACAGAAAGAGTGGTCAAGCATTGGAATGCACTGCCCAGGGAGGTGATGGAATCACCAGCACTGGAAGTGTTCAAAAAACATGTAGACATGGCACTTCAGGATATGGTGTAGTGGGCATGGTGGTGCTGGGTTGATGGTTGGACTTGATGATCTTGAAGATCTTTTCCAACCTTAATGATTCTGTGATTCTGTGAATTGAGGTTTCTCTATAGAGCCAGACTGGACTCATCAACCAGTGTAACAGCTGAAGCAGTATAGGCAGAGCTTGCACCACAGATTTGCAGATCATTGCAGAATGAGCACAGAGAGCCCTGGCTCTCCAGGTGGTGAAATGTCCTTCCCGAGCCAGTGGACACTGCAATATGACCTTGAATCCATGCTTGGGATGGGTCCAGGAAGGCCTCACTGTGCTGGTTTTGGCTGGGATAGAGTCAATTTTCTTCATAGTAGCTAGTATGGGACTGTGGTTTTGATTTGTGATGAAGATAGTGCTGGTAATACAGGGATGCTTTCATTATTGCTGAGCAGTGCTTGCACAGAGTCAAGGCCTTTTCTGCTTCTCACACCACCCCACCAGCAAGTAGGATGGGGTTCACAAGAAACTGGGAGGCATAGCTGGGACCTCAATTGACCAAAGGGATATTCCATACCATATTATGTCATGCTCAGTATATAAAGCTGGGGGAAGAAGAAGGAAGGGGAGGACGTTTGGAGTTACAGCTTTTGTCTTCCCAATTAACCGGTACGTGTGATGGAGCCCTGCTTTCCTGGAGATGGCTGAACACCTGCCTGCCGATGAGAAGTGGTGAATTAATTCCTTGTTTTGCTTTGCTTGCATGCACAGTTTTTGCTTTACCTATTAAACTGTCTTTATCTCAACCCACGAATTTTCTCACTTTTACTCTTCCAATTCTCTCCCCCATCCCACCAGGGGAGAGTGAACAAATGGCTGTGTGGTGCTTAGTTGCCAGTTGGGGTTAAACCACGACACTCACCCATGGTGTTAGTCAGCTCTGCTGAGATATTCCAGAGTCCTGCTTTCAGCTCTTTTGGGGACCTCTAGGAGTGCAGGAGGAGAGGCCTCAGGTTGGGTGCTGCAGTTTAAAGGGCTATGTAAGGACTGGAGGACAGTGTGTCATCCTTTCCTATGGGGACAGGCAGCTTCTCCCTGCAGAAGGCAGGGATCTCCCATGTCAAGAACAGGCTCACACTCTCTTGTGCAGCCCCTGGGGTATGTGCTTTAAAAGGCCATGGCTGATCACCACAACCTGTCCATTTTTGATCTGTTCCATAGCAAATATTTCCACCTTGTATAAGCACAGTGCTATTCATTTGAGATGGGTGCAACATTAATATTTCTATTTAGGTTAATTTAAATAGTTACATTAAAAAAGCTTTTTCTGACAACTGCCAGCATGGTTTGATGCAGTGAAGAGACAGGCTTTAAAAGAATGTACTCTTGTGGAGTCTTCTTGTGCTTAACCCCTCTTCCAACAATTTTTGCATCCTTTGGGGAATAAAGCATCCCTACTCCAAGGCTGCTGTCATATCTAGGCATCTTAAGGCACCCAGATGAGACCACCTCCCTGTGTAACCCGTGCTGACAACTCCTCCCTCCACCATCATCACTGACCTTGGCCAAGGTCACTGCAAAGGAAAGGGGCCTCATGAAAAGGCTTTGTTGGTCACCTGAAACAGAGCTGGAGATAGGGACATCAAAAAATGTGATCATAGTGGGATAGGAGAAAGGAATGTTCCTTAAAAGAGTAGCTTGGGATAGGTTAGTAAGAGCAACACACAAAGATGTGGAATATGCAAAGGTAGAGCAATCAAGGCTTTGCTATACATTTCTAGGCAATTATGCACATCAAGAGATTATTTTTTTTTTAATATCAGATTCACTTTAAAGCTCCATGATCTTGTCTGGATGAGTGATATTCAGCCAGTACCAACCAGCCTTTTTTGAGTTGGAACCCACTTCAAATTGGCATTCCTCCCTACTCAGGTATTTAATTCTGATTGTCCTATGTGGCTATCTTACAAAGAGGCATTACAGTGTCCAGACAATGCAAAAAGCATCTTGCTACACAACTTTAATATTCTTTAGCATGGAAGTAGGAAGTCACCCATTAAGAAGTACTATTTAAAATGCAACTTATTTGTACTATTTAAAGCACATATGCCCAAGCTAATTTTTTTTGCAAGAAAATCTACTTTCAGTACATTTCCTCAGTTTTTAAAATACTGAACATTTAACTTTTTCCCATCTCTCAGTCTTGCTGAACAGCTATGTTGTGCTGCTTTGTCTGGAGTTATTGCTCATTTAAACCTGCATTAAGTGACACAGAATCAGATGTGTAGCATCAATACTCTTTAACCATTCCACTTGCACATAAAAGACAACCATGAATCCTGCATTCTCAATATCACTGTAGATTTACTGCTGCTGTCACTCATAACAACATCCAGAAGCACAGGATCTTGGAAAGCTGTCTGAAGATTAGTTTGAAAACTTCACTGTTGGGATGAAATTGTCTCTTTGTGGTACACAGTTACCTTATGGGTCCTATTATATTAAGAAAGAAAAATATGGGGTACTTTCAGACTGAAAATACATGCCAAGCGGGACTGAAAGATCTACACAGACATTGTCATGAGAAAAAAAGGAAGAAAAAAGATACAGAGATAAAACAGCTTACTTCAAAGCACCGAAATGATACAATTTTGCATAAGTATATGTCTATTGAAAAGGGTTCCAGCTGGTACCCTTAGATTAATGTTATTACCTACCATAAATATAATGGAAACAGCTGTACTTTCTATCTTCATAAAGAATGATGCTTACATTAAAACTCCATTGATTTTCAAACTATAAATGGAAGAGTAGTACAATAGCAGATATGAGATTTGTGGACTTTCAAATCCCTCTCCATCTTTGGATCTTCTAACAGAAATGTGACTCCTGAATCATGTTAGTATCATGATGCAGAATTGTTTCAAGCTGTTCTGTTTTGCTCCATTCAGCTCCAATGTACAAATGCCGATCTTCCTCCTTCAATTAGGGAGCTACAGGGAGGCATTGGACCAGTCCAAGACAGCATTTAGCTGCTTTGAGTGGAAATTATTGGATAAAATACAGAAATAGATTTCTGAACAGCAAAGCTATCCTCTCTCCATGGCTCAGCCATTTGAGTTAAGCTGGAATCACCCTTGCTTCCATTTGGTGCTTCAGCTGAGCTGTACTCCAAGAAGAATAAAACTGCTTTAACCAAAAGCAGGAGATTAAAGGTCAAGTAGGAGAAGGAAGGAGGCTCAAAAAAGCATCATGACTTAGGAGCTGTCTTGAAAGATATCATGTTTGGGTTTGAATGCACTCAGACTGGGACATAGCTAACCCAGGTCTTCCATAGTTTTGGTGGGGAATCTAGCCACAGATACAGTGAGTTAGGAGTTGGAAGGCTGTGATGTATTCAGCTGTATTGTAAGATCTATTTCTCCTCCATTTCCAAGGTGTTGGTATCAACCTTCTGTATTGTGAGTCCAGAAAGTTAGGAGAGGTTTTTTGTGGGTACTGTATTGAGGCACGGACTCCATGCCCTGGATAGGCAGCCTCAGTGCCTTGCTTCAGGAATCTGCTCTGCAAACCAATGACACATCACAGCATACAGCATTCGTGACCTGCACAAACCTTTTGGGGATTGGTGTTTATGCAAATACAATCTATTTATTCATGGTGACTAATCTTTGTTAATGAAGCTGCAGCATACTTGTTGTTTTTCCGGCTAGCATCTGTGTTTTGGATCAATGACAATATCACATTTTTAGGAAAAAAAAAAATCAGGATAGAGGTGCTTGTGTGTAAAAGTAGAGGTACAGAGGGCCAAGCAGTATATGTATACCTCTGAAAGGTGTAGCGTCTGGGACTCCATGGGAACCTTGCACAAATGTGAGGGACTGAAGGGAGGATGAGGATGACTGTGGGAGAAAGTGAGGTGGATTAGCCTGTTAGTCATTGCCATCTTGTCCCTGGGCCCAGGGTGGTAATACAGCCTCACAGCTGCAGCAGACTGTAGCTCTGCATGGTGGAGATCTCCTTCTGCTAACCTTTGGCACAAGAGATGTGGAGATTTTCCCCAGATTCCCAGAACTAAGATAATTTTTATGCATTAGTAAGAAAAAATGGATTAGTGTCTGAAGGTCAAAAGAGTCAAGGGTCACCTGCAGGTGTCTCTTTCTCTGCTAATCTATAGTAATTAAGATATGTAACATAAGCATTCATGCAGTACACAGGAAGATAATACACCGAGACTAGATGAATAGTGGCATTTGCACATGGCAACTTCTAGTCAGTAGCCAGTGACTAGCAAGTTACAGCAAATCTTCATTTTATCTTCTGGAGGGCATTGCAAAGGATCCCCATCTCACCTGCAAAGGAAATAATCAGAGCAGTTAATCCTACAGCTAGCCCATTTCTAACACTCCTGTATATATTTACCTTTTATATCCATTCCCTGGAAGAATAAGGTCAGTAAAGTGCGGGACTGGACACATTTACTAAGGTGTTACTGGAGGAAGGTCTGCAGAGTCAGCCCTTTGCCTTTATCAACCATACAAGGATGGCTCACAGAACCAGGGGTGCTGGCTTTCAGCAGGCTAGCCAGTGTTAGGGGGAAAACATATCAGGAAAAAGGCTAGAATGGCAAAAGGAAATGTGATTAAAGCCAAGCTGTTCCTTTTCTTCCTTACTGAGAACAGCTGAAGCCACATATCAGAGTCCATCATAAGGCCCTCTGGCCTCTCCTAGTTCCTCCACCAAAATGAGGTATTTCAGATGTAACAAACTGCAGTCAAGTGGAAATGTTATTTTGAAACTTGGCTAGAATTAGCAAGCAATTTTTGCATGAGAAAGGAGATGTGCGCTGCTTGATCCTGCTCAGGCTCAGAATATTAAATGCAAGCAGAAGAAATCTGCTTTGTGGTTGCTATTTCTGATCCAAGTTTTGAGGAACTAAAGGTAACAGATCTGTAGTTCCTTACTATTGATGGTGTCAGCTAAGTTCTTCAGCTGCTTTGCATTGTCCAGGACTTCAATCCTCTGGGTGTAGGGATTGTACCGAACAGAGAAAGGACGAGGGATCGTTTGAGCAAATTTCCTGAGGCAAAAATACAAAAACATATACAAACTTGAAAAGCTCCTTTTTTCAGTAACTCACGCTTTTCTTGGTGTGTGCGTTTGTTGACGAAGGGAATAAGAAAATCTGCAAGAGGAAATAACTGAAATTCCTGCAGAGTGATCTGAGACCTACAGCATTCTGTAACATGCTTGAATCTGGATTTGTCCTTACCACATTTGTTTTTTTCCAAGCTGGACTAATTATGCTATTGGCAGGCAACACTGCTCCTGGTATAGGCCAACTATGTAGCTATTGAGATTTGCCAAACTTGAAAACCTCATTTTCCTTTCCGTAATGCAAAATATAGGGATCCTGATCCAAGTCTGCAGTTTCTGGGAAAGTAAGGTCAAGTACCTATGCCATCCTGGCATACCAAGAAGAAAGCAAAGTGCTGGCTTCTGACATGGTTGATAGTGGTTTCCAGGTGATTGCAAAGATAGGAGATAGTCAATGGAGTGAAGCAGCATTCTTGCCACCTCTTATTTGCAGCTTTCCCTGCTGCAAAATAGTTAATTCCATGGCAGAAACATTAAGATTTTGGTGTCTTGGGAAAATATCAATTTGCATAACCACAGAACTGTGGAAAGGAGGACTCTGAATGGGATGAGATGGTCAGAGCTATTGTTCCAGGGTCCTTGTAGACCCCAGCAGGACACTGGCTTATATATCTGCTTCGCATTACTGAAGTTATTGCTGAAAGAGGAAGGAAAGCACGCAGGAGTTGATTATAGAGCCACATTATACAGACCGTGACTCAGCATGGTAAATCCCGTAGGCCCAAAACAGTGGAATATGCTGGACGCCACCTCCACATTGCTACTTCGGTTTAGTCTTCATTATTGTCAGCTAAGGCCATTGTCTCAAAGAGAGTTCAGTGTGAGCAGGCCGCAATGTGGTGCAGCGGAAAAAAATTATGTTGATTGATTAATTAAACATTAAAGTGTTTAGTGGCATCAGTCCAGTTTTTCTAAGGATAGAGATCCACATTAGAAGACAGTCTTCCTGAATCTCAGGTGAAGGTAAGATCCTAATGAAGATGGGTGCCTTAAGCTGAAATATTTTAGGTCAGCCTGAGAATAACTTTTTGGGGAGGTTTTCTATTACGCACAAACACACATGTCCAGGTGCAAGCCACGAACATAGTCACTAGACCAATTCCTAGACCTCTATTTCAATTTAACCACTTTTCCAATTTGGTCATTAAAACAAATAAAAGAAGCTCCAAGATAATTTTTGTAGAGTAAGGCAGCATCTTCTGCTTTCTCAAGGAACTTGTTACTCAGTTAGAGAACTATACAGAAAAGACAATAGGAACTGTGTGCAGGATATTAATAACACAAACCAGAAGAGAAGGTTGTCTTTCTCAGGTATTATCCCAGAGAAAAGCACAGAAGGAGAGGCTGCAGGCCTATGATCACTGAGGAAGCACAGGGGAGGTAGCTGGGAAGACCGTGCAGCTAGGGAGCCTGGGGCAGCAGAATATCTTGGGTCTCGGTATGAGTTTATCTGTGAATGGCGGGGGAGAGAGAGAGAGAAGAGACTGCAGGTCTAGGACAAGTCTCTGTGTGGCATCTTCATATGAAAAATTTGTTGAGTGTGAACCAAGGCTAACTCTCAGTGTATTGGTTAACATCGAGAAATATGGTGGTGTTTTTTTAAACAGAAATAGAAATATTGCTGTGAGGTGGAATCCAAGCTGAACCCCAAACACAGTCTGAGCCATTCCTGTTTCAAGAACTAGAACTGAACCTGGACCATTATTTCAAAGTCTTATTCAACTGGAACTGAATCTGTGTTTCAGTCACAGATGACTGAAAGATTTACTGTGTAGCCCTGTAGTCTTGTAAACACACTGCTGGTAACAAGCTGGAGGCTCTGTATTAAGCTAACCACACAGGCCTCAGGATCGGGTTTATTCGGCTTGCGTGCAGTTTTGCTTAACTGTAATAGCAATTGTCTAATGACCATGTAGCTATTACCTAATTTGTTTTAGTTTTGCTTAATTCTGAATAACTGTGTGTTATAATGTCTATTGTTAATAATTTTTATATAGGCATATATAAAAATTATATAGGCTGTGCATAGTGAACTAACTCTGACCCTAAAGTAATGATGCAGCATAAAGGAATGCCAGCATGGGCTGATAACAGAGGCCTTACAGGCATGAGCATAGGATGATGCTGGTGGTCCCTGGGATATCAACAACTCCCCACTGGTCACTTATTCATAGTAAAGCAAATTTAGGAGTTGAGGGGAAAAAAAAAACAGTTCTAGAGGAAACAAAAGGGACAAAGAAAAAATATTTAACATAAATTGCAAAGTCAGAAGTAATACAGATTTGCAGACCAATGTAGAAAGAGCAAAAGGTAAAGCATGTTAGAAAACATAAAAATAGCCCTGAGGAAACCTTGGGCTGAGGACAATAAAGAAAGCATCAACACCACCCACCTCCTCACAAAAGAGAGGAAGAAACTCCATTCATTAACATCACAGCCCTGCTCTGAAGACCTCAAGATGTTGGTTATTTGACAACTCCACCCCACCACCACCAGACTGAAACTGTTCACATAAGACGCAAAAGAAAGTGTAAGGGTGAGTATAATTTCATAGGAAAAGGAGTAGATACTAGGAGATTTTTTCTACAAGAAATTTTAACTATAAAGAGACTTGTTTTGTGTTAATTAGCTAGCTTTGACCCTAAGTGTGAGCAAATGTGACACCCATCTACAAGAAGGGCCGGAAGGAAGATCCAGGGAACTATAGGTCTGTCAGTCTGATGTTGGAGCAAGCAAATGTTATGGAGAAGATCATCTTGAGTGCCATCACATGTCACAAACATGTGATCAGGCGCAGTCAGTATGGGTTTATAAAAGGCAGGTCTTCCTTGACTAACCTGATCTCCTTCTATGACAAGGTGACCATCTTGGTGGATGAGGGAAAGGCTGTGGATGTTGTTTACCTGGAATTTAGTAAAGCCTTTGACTCCGTTTCCCACAGCCTTCTTCTGGAGAAACTGGCTGCTCATGCCTTGGATGGGCGTACACTTTTCTGGGTAAAAAATTGGCTGGATGGTCAGGCCCAAAAAGTTATGGTGAATGGAGTTCAATCCACTTGGCAGCTGGTCACAAATTGTGTTCCCCAGGGCCCAGTATTGGGTCCAGTTCTATTTAATACCTTTATCAATGATCTGGACAAGGCGATCGAGTGCGCCCTCAGTAAGTTTGCAGACAGCTCCAAGTTGGGCGGGAATGTTGATCTGCTAGAGGGTAGGAGGGCTCTGCAGAGGGATCTGGACAGGCTGGATCAATGGGTCGAAGCCAACTGTATGAGATTTAACAAGGCCAAGTGTCGGGTCCTGCACTGGGTCACAATAACCCCATGCAATGTTACAGGCTTAGGGAAGAGTGGTTGGAAAGCTGCCTGGTAGAAAAGGACCTGGGGATCGTGGTCAACAGATGGCTGAATATGAGCCAGCAGTGTGCCCAGGTGGCCAAGAAGGCCAGTTGCATCCCAGCTTGTATCAGAAATAGTGTGGCCAGCAGGACTAGGGAAGTGATTGTCCCTTTGTACTTGGCACTGGTGATGCCACACCTCAAATACTGTGTTCAGTTTTGGGCCCCTCACTACAAGAAAGACATTGAGGTGCTGGAGTGTGTCCAAAGAAGAGCAACAAAGCTGGTGAGGGGTCTGGAGCACAAGTCTTATGAGGAGCGGCTGAGGGAACTGGGGTTGTTCAGTCTGGAGAAAACGAGGCTCAGGGAGACCTTATCGTTCTCTACAGCTACCTGAAAGGGGGTTGTGGTGAGGTGGGTGTTGGTCTCTTCTCCCAAGTAACTAGCGATAGGATGAGAGGAAATGGCCTCAAGTTATACCAGGGAAGGTTTACATTGGATATTAGGAAAAATTTCTTCACTGAAACAGTTGTCAAGCATTGGAACAGGCTGCCCGGGGGGGTGGTGGAGTTGGCATCCCTGGAGGTATTTAAAAGACATGTAGATGTGGTGCTTAGGGACATGGTTTAGTGGTGGACTTTGCAGTGTTAGGTTTATGGTTGGACTGGATGATCTTAAAGGTCTTTTCCAACCTAAATGATTCTACGATTCTATCATTGCAATTGGGCTAATAATATTTTTTGTTGTATTTTTGTTTTACAGATAAAAGTCTTAAATAGACTAACCACAAATTCTTGGCTTCCTGTATGAGGTATGTTCCCCTTATTGCCCATAACAAGATTTTGACTGTAAAAACTGTTTCATCTGTTTAAGCATTGCACAACTTCTTCTAATGCCTCTCAAAACATCACTGTCAACCCAAGACCTGTAATGGCAATAGGATCCAATGTATTGACAATGGGATCCAATGTATTGGCAATGGACAAGAAATTGGGTATTATATGGAACAACTGGATTACCTTAGCTTTTCTTTTGCATCTTTAAAACTTTCAGCAACATAGTAGATAGGCTGGAACTCAGTAACAGGGTACTTCTGCACAGCAGTCTTCTCCAGGACAAGAGGCTGAATCTCAGGTTTACTTGATAAACAATACTATGAGCAAAAGGGTAAGAAGTTTATTTCAGTTAAAAAATGCTTGAATGTGCTGTGAAAGAGAGATAGAGCTACTGAATGCCACCCAGTTTCAGACCGGAAAGAGTTGCTCCTGTGTATTACAATGACAATGTCACTTACTAGGAAGAAATAGGTATGAGTCCCCTGTACACTGACTCAATGATCAGAGATCTTCAATGAAGTATGACATTTCATGTGACTTCTATGCACAAAGTATGAAGCAGAATAAGGATCTGAAGGCGTTCAGAAGAGAAATTTGAGCAATTTTATAAACATCTTTGAAATGTTATTTTACAGAACACACCTGCAGCTCTCCAAATGAAGACAGCAGCCCTGCACCATACGCCTTGAGTGAATCACCTTCTTTACATAGTCCAAACTCCACTGTAAACCAATAAACCTAGAAAGAAAATTGGACAGAAACATATGATTACTTGATCAAAACAGTAAGTGCACATATTTGATTTGAATATATTTGGAGTTCACATTTCTATTTAAAATGTTGTCATGTGTCAAATATCAACTGTATAAATAAAATAAATATCGCCACAAACTGAAATTTTTCTCTTGGAAGGGGCACAGTGCTAGACTCAATGTGTCTGCAAATCAGTTCAGTTCCCTGACAAATGCAGTTTTACTGTGCTTGCATTTGTCAGCAGAGCAGAAACAATGAAACTATAGCAATAAAATGTCATTTTGGCTGGCCAATCCAGTTGAAGTTTCAACCTCAGTTGATAGAATTTTGTGTCCTGTTTCACATAGAGGGTGTTTAGCTGCAGCAGCAAGAGAGGGAACGGGCTGTTAGTGCAATATTGAAGGAAGATGGTGTGTGGCCTAGCTTGAATTCTTGGTCTGTCATTTGAAGGGATATCTGCTCTGGCTCAGAAAAAACAGCCCATCTATCAGAAACAGCAAAGATGGTGCAATGCTTTGCCTAGATGGCTTGGCACTGGGGACACTAATCTCACAGGTATATCCTTGTTTTTATTTGTAGTTTGCAGTTCTGGGTCTCAGTATTCTCAAGTAGGATTCAGGTAAGCCACGCTGACTGCAGAGGACATTATCTGCCTGGCAGGGTGGAAGAGAAGGGACACTCGCAGGTAGAACAGCTACTGAAGCTGCCTCCTGAAATTTCCTGTGGGGATGTAGTAACATATAATCTTTTCTTGCCCAATATGTTTGTGCTGGAGGAAATCTTGTCTGGGCTTCTGTATTTAATCACAACTGTCACTTTGAATAAGGGGTGCCAAAGTTATTTTCCTTTAATGCAACTGTTTCAGGGTGGGGTTTTCCAATCATGGACTTCACTCTGTTCCCATTCAACTCTATGGGAGTTCTATCAGTGACTTCAGTGGCAGACGAATTAAGACAACACAGGGTGCTTTGGAAAATTGAGCCCTCATTTATTAAATTACCGTAGCGAGTTTCTCGATGAAATCATCCGGAGCTCCCAGAGATGCCAGTCCAATTTCCTGTAACAATAAACCATTATTCTTCAAGCTGTTTATTGCAAACATTCTTCCTGTCTCGTCTTATGTAATTTCTCACATTTTAAATGTTACCATCGCTTACTACCACACACAAATGTTTACAGGACATGTTCCTATCGTGCAACATCAATTTTAAACCAGAAATCTCTCCAGAAGTGAACAAAGGGTCCTGTCCAAATGTCATTTACAAGGCATGATCCTTTGTGCCTGTTACAAAGCCCATTGAGGTCAAATAAAATTTTTCTATTGCTTTGACAGGCTTTGGATCAAGTCTACAATGCACACCCAAGAGAATGATACAGTCAAAAGGAGGTAAATCGGTCACAGCCACACACCTTAAATATTTCTCTTTATTTTGATGGGCCCTGATTGCAGGAGTTTTCTTGGAGTCTTGAATGAGTTATTTTTTCTGAATAACAGGGCATGATTTGAAAGAGCTTATTCGTATCTTAGAAGCTAATGGAGACTTTCCTGGGAGGCATGGAGTAGCTGAATTCAGAAGACACCCACACAAGACTGTATATAATCAGGTACCTTGCTTGGTTTGCTCCAGTGAGGACTGCACAGTGCAAAATCAGAGCCCCACACACACCTACACCAAGAGTATGGGAGCAGCCATCACCATGTCAAATCCTAGTCAGTCAGGGTGCTGTAGGGCTTATCTTGAAAGAAACCCTGTTTCTGGGAAAGGGTAGAGCCTAAGGGCAATACTGAATGATTACTAACTACATCAAGTTGACTTTTGT
>NW_010558066.1:0-56203 GCF_000687285.1 Phaethon lepturus | reverse complement strand
CCTTCCCTTCCCTTTCCTGAAAAAAAATAAAATTAAAATAAAACAGAATTATTACTTTTGCTTCATGTACAAAATGAACTGCACAAGATGTGTCAAAAAATTCTAAGAACCATAGTACAATATGACAAAACTGAATCTTTTACGAGGGAAGCTAAAAAAAAAAAAAGAAGTCAAAATAAGAAAAAAGAATTCAAAGGGCAAGATTATAATTTTATATATCCCTAATGGTTCGTTACATTATTCTTACCCCTACATTCCAGCAGCAGCTTTAAAGTGGTCAGGTCATGTCTGATAAGCATCTAACTTAGCATAGACTGCTCTAACTTGCTCTGTAACTGAGCTGGTACTGGTCTACCTCAGTGCCTAAACGAGCTGGTGCAAGCCAGGTTAAGTGCTGAGACCCTCACTGCAATCAGTTATCTCACCCTAGCAACACTGGATTTGCCCATGGGAAAATAATGGCAGCACAACAATGACATTTCTAAGAGTCAGAGTGCCCGTCTGCCTAAGTACTGGAATTGCAGACTTAGAAATAAGTACTGAGTTTGCATTTCAGAACAGATGATCCCACCAAGTGGGCGAAACAGGTTGCTAGAATAGGAATAGGTAACTCAATTTTTCATTCCAATTTACAAATATTTTGCTTAGACTATCTGACTGTACTCATTTACAACTTTTCACCTCTTTCTACTTTTGCACATGCAGATTCCTCCTCCCACATTCCATTTCTTTTTTAAGTAGAAAAGGTGAAAGGAGAGGCTTTAAAAATAACTAAAATTGCATGGAGAAATGTAGAAAGGGCTCCAGTGGGAAAAAAAGTAACATGCAACCATGTCAGGAAGACAGCACTTCAAAGTAAGACAGAGTTGCTGAATCAATTATATTGCCAACTTTAACTCTCATAGTTCATAATTTCCTAGAGATCGACACAGCAATCTTTCTGGTATTTTGAAACATAATGACTCGATGTTACACTTCCAATGTTGCCCTCAGGGTCATTGCACAGGAGGCAAAATGCTTCCTGGGCATCCCTGGCTGACTGGCAGATTGTGGTCTTGCACGGCTGCGCCTCGCCGTGTTTCTCTTCCAAGGATCACCATGTAGCTTCAGGCTCCTGAGCTGTCAGAGAGACTGACATCTTGAATTATCAATGAAATCCCTCTCTCTCTTCCTCCTCCCTCTCCTCCTTTCTTCAAGAGCTGCTCATTTGACCCGACAGGATATTTCTTTTATTCCTAGGGCAAAAGGATGTGGTTTATTTTCATATCAATCTTCCAGCCTCAACTCACCTGCTTACTACAGTGCAAGTAATTTGGTGCATTTGCTTCAAAGGAAGACATTAAGCTAATTTAACTATCTCAACATGGTTCACCAGAGGAGGACAACAGCCATGTAGAGGAAAAGCCCTCTCCACTTCACTGCCATTCTCCCACAGAAGGGTTTGCTGGAGATGGGGGAAGACCTTGCATAGGTTTGGGGCAGGAGTTAGAGCTGCATGAATACTTCACCAAGTCACTTGATCCTGAGCTAGGCCACGCGCTCAAGTCTTCCCTTCACCAATGAGACCATGTCTAGACCTGAAGAGGACAGTTCTGGTCTGTTAGCAGATTAAGTTATTTTAAAGCTGTTGAATACAGCCACCTCTCATAATCCAGCTGTTACAACCTGTTGAAGTTAACACATTAGAGTGTTTTTTCATGTAGACAAGTGTGGGAAAGGCTGGAGAAGGATTTTTTACAGTCATGCTGCAGGATTAGGAACCTCTGAGGTCTGTGTAGCCAAAAGGCAAGGCAAATCAAGGAGATTGACAAGGAAGAACTACCTGGGTATGTAATATCAGTGTTACATACTGTTGCAGATTTTACTGAGCTGTGTTATTCCCAGAGTATGCCCTCAAAACAATGTCCATAATTTATAATTCTGAACCTGAGGAAAAAAAAAGATCAGGTACATTTATTATGTTGTTACACTACATCACTGCATGAAAAATAGTATTTTCCCACTTGGTGATGAGGACTGGCCTGTGAATTGCAATAATAAGGGGTAATTTTAAACATGCCCTTTTTAAGCTGAATTTAGTTTCACAGTCTCTCCATAAGTTTTTTCACCCCATTTGCATATGGACACAGTTTTTGTTGAGATCCCACTAGCCTTTCAGAAGTTGATATTTAAGGATCACCTCCTCCAAACTCAAAAATGGTTCACACCATCAAGCAAAGGTGGCAGGAGGCCTTGACTGAACTTGGACATAAAAAGAAAGTGTAAAAAAGGTGGAAGCAACAGCAAGTGGCCCATGAGGAGTATAGAGCTGCTGTCCCACTTTGCAGGGATGGGATTAGGAAAATCAAGGCCAAACGAGTTGCCCCAGGGAGCTGGGATGTGAAGGAAAACAAGAAAGGCTTCCAGAGATACATGAACAGCAAAAGGAAGACTAGGGAAAACACAGGCCCACTGCTGAATGGGACAGGAGAGCTGGTGAGAAAGGACACGAAAAAGGCCAAGATACTCAACATCTCCTTTGACTCAGTCTTTATCTGTGAAAATGGCCTTCAAGAATCCCAGGCCCCTGACACCACAGGGAAAGTCTGGAGCAAGGAAGACTTAGCCTTCATATAGGAAGACCAGATTGAGGAGAACTTAAAAAAATGGACATACATGCACACGTGGATGCTGAGGGAACTGTCTGATTTCATTGCAAGCCCACTCTTTATAATCTTTAAATAATCCTGGTGACTGGTATAGGTGCCTGAGGACTGGAAGTGATACTAAGCAAGTATCACTCTTAGCTTCACAGGGGCAAGAGGAAGACCCAGGGAACTACAGGCTGGTCTGCCTCACCTTGATCCTTGGAGAGGTGACAGAACAACTAATCCTGGAGACCATTTCCAGGTACTTGAAGGGTAAGAATGTGATTGCAAGTAGTCAGCAGGGATTTACAAGGAGGAAATTACTCTTAATGGAATAACCTTTTACAATGAAGTGACCAGCTTGGTGGATGAGAGGACTCCAGTGGATATTGTTTACCTTGACTTTAGTAAGATTTTTGACAGTATCCCATAACTTCGTCATAGATATCATGACAAACTATGGGTTAGATAAACAGACAGTGAGATGGATAGAAAACTGTCTGAACATCTGGGCCTAGAGAGTGGTGATCAGTGCACAAAGTTCAGTCTGTGGTACACTACTTCTTCTGTACTTCAGGGCTTAACACTGGGATCAGCGCTGTTTAACATCTTCATTAATGACATGCTAACATCTTCATTAATGACGTGAACAATGGGACTGTAAGCAAGTTTGCAGGTGATACAAAACTAGGATGAATGGTTAACACACCATTTGCTATCATTCAGAGGGACCTTGACATGCTGGAGAAATGGACAAATAAAAACCTCATTAAAGTCAGCAAAGGTAAGTGCAAAGTTCTGCTCATGGGCAGGGATAATCCAGGGCAACAATACACACTAAGAGCTGACCAGGACTGGAAAGTGACATTGCGGAGGAGGATCGCAGGTCCCAGTGGACAACAAGCTGACCAGAAGCCAGCAATGTGACCGCACAGCAAAGGCGGCCAACAGCCTCCTGCATTGCATTAGGAAGACCATTCCCAGTAGGAAGACAGAGGTGGTCCTTCCCCGCTGCTCAGCACTGATAAGACAGCTCTGGAGCTCTGAGCCCTATTTTGGGTTCCCCAGAGCAAGGAGACATGGACCTACTGGAGTAAGTCCAGTGAAGAACCACAAAGATGATTAAGGGACTGAAGCATCTAATATACAACAGAGGCTGAGCGAGATGGGAGTGTTCAGCCTAGAGAAGAGAAGACTCATGGGCATCATATCCATGTGTATAAATACTTGATGTGTGGGAATAAAGAAGACAGAGACAGACTCTTCTCAGTGGTGACCACCAACAGGACAGGAGGCAACGGACAAAAACTGACCAGTCAAACCATGAAATTCAATCCAAACACAAGAAAGCACTTTTTTTTACACTCAGGGTGGTGAAACACTGGAACAGGTTGCCCATGGAGACTGTGGAATCTGTCTTTGGAGATATTCAAAACCTATCTGGACAGACCCCTGAGCTACCTGCTCTAGGCAGCCCTGCTTTGAGCACAAGGGCATATACTTCAGAGGCTCCTTCCAGCATCAACCTCTATGTGATTCTGTGTAATTGCAAGTGTAAGACTGTAATTGTAGGACTGCCAGTTTATACAATTCACTTGTTTGCCTCATCCATCCACTTAGCCACGTTCAACAGAATTAACTATCCAGCATCACGTATACCAAAAAAACACAATTGCAAAATGCAAATGGGGATTTCAGATCATTAATAATGCAAGTCCAAGTTTAGTTATTCTCATGTGATAACAAGGATTTGAAATGAATTGTGATAAAAGATATATGGATTTAAGGCAAGAATACACTTTTCTCTATGAAGTGAATAGGAGTTTGGCTTCTCATTTCAACAAAGACAAGATATGTGCAGTGACAGTGAATAATGTCAGACCCGCAGAATCTTCATGGAACATACAAAGGTGCAGTTTCAGGACAGAGTAGGAGCCTTTGCATGAATTTTATTTCTTGGCTTGCTGAAATGGAAATGTTAATGCCATTTGGGGTTTGTTTTGATTTTTTTTTTTTAATTTATAGGGATAATTGCTTTAGCAGCAGTAGCTCTAATTGTAGCAATTAGCAATGTCACTTTTTCCTCTTTAAAAAAATTTCCAGCTGAGAGTGTGGAAAGAAATTATAAAAGAAATGAGATTAAAAGTACTGAAGAATTCCCATAATGGCATATTTCATTTATACTCTCACTAAATAAGGAGACAGCAGAGTGATTTTCATTTTTGAGCTTAATATGCAATTTTGAGAAAAAAAAAATGACCACATGAAGGAATTGTAGAGACCACAAAAAGTGGTCTAAGACACCATCTGTTCTTCATCTGAACAAAACCTTAGTTTTCCATTTCACAGTTCCCTTTCTCCTGATGTGCTGCTCACCTAGAGGCAGGCGAGTGACAACAAAACGTTAAGGACTAGCCAATAAATACATAACTAAATGAACTGCTGACATCTGTGCTACATTTTGTGTCCTTTCTCTTCTTATGCCCTTATTCTGTATTTGTAAGGCTAATCAAGCTCACTGACTGTTGCATCTTCATTCATTGCAGTGCTTGTGTAACTGGGAAAAGAAAAAGAAACTCAAAGTAATTTACATTTCCAAAATGCTTCCTGAAATTTTTCCAGAAATATGTTGTATGCCCAGCATCCCCCAGTTTTGCCATCTAAACTACCCCATCAACTGCTTCATCCTCTTGTGAGGCAGATAATAATGGAGGAGCCCGGTAGCTCCTCCTCTTGCCCCATCCTCATAAAGCAAACATTAGTAGTACCCAGTAAGGCCAAGATGGATAGAGCTTCACCTCTACTACCCAACTGAAATGCCATGGGTGGACAGCAAATCACTTGCAGAAGCATGTCATGGGACAGAGATGGAGACAATGGCACGGGTATCAGCTTTTTATATTGCTTTTTATCATCAGTCTCTATTCAGCAAGTTAATATCCCAGTATCCTTGAAGTCATGGCAGTTGCTTTTGACTCTCTCTCGCAAATCTATCTCAAAATGCTCTCAATCAATTACTGGTGCATTTTACACAGATTCTGGTCATGCAACTGAAGCTAAGGCATGCCAGCTGTATCAGCCAAACTGAAAGAATAATGTATCTTTAAAGGAACGATAAAGAGACAAGGCATTTGGGTGGCCTTTAGATGAATAGCTATGGTAAAACTAGTACTGTTCAAGGGTTCTGTTTCAGATGCCATTAATACTAGGCAGCTGCATATTTAAGCCACCTTTAAACCATTCTGCCAGCCACAATGGCTGCACCTCTCTAGAAGCCTAAGTGCAACTTCTCTTCAGCCAGCACATAGCATATTTAATAGGCTGCTATATACCCTTGGGTAGTGCAAAGTGATATACATCAGTTATTTTATGAAACATTGATTTGCAGCTCAGTATCATTTCCTGGCACATCACATCACATTTTAACATAACACAAGATGGCCACTGACTTCATGCCTTTTGAGAAGAATATTGCTATAAGGGGAAAAAAGGCAGAAATACGTAGCTGCCTGAGTTTATGTTGTGAACAAAAGGCTTTACTGCACTAGAATATAGGGACTTTCACCATATTCCAAAGTTTTCCCTTTTGGCTCCAGTAAGCAGGACATGCAAAGCAAATTTAATTATGGATAGTTGCTCAGCTACTCATGTGACAGCACTTTATAGGAGGAAAGAAGGGAAGAGTAAAAGAGTGAGGTCTCACTATTACATGTAGAATATAAATATCGTACTTGCAATAAGGCAGAAAGTCAGAGATTGGAGGCCAGATCATTGTCTGGCAAAAAGACAAAAGGCAGAAGGAAAGAAGAAAGGAAATAAAAGCAATGGGAAATAGGAAAATAGCATATACTTGACAGAATAGTTGATCGGGAAAAAGACAGAACAAGTGAAATATGTAACTTCAAAAACAAGCATATATAAAAAGGTTAAGAGAAGTTTGTATATGTATCAGTTAAGATCTTTGGATGTTTTGAGTTTGGTCTCCCTTTAGAGAAGGCCTGTTATCTTCAAGCTTTCAAACTAGAAGTTGTGAAAGTAGATTAAATCCAGTGATAAACTACAACCTAGAAAAACTTCTGTAGAAATTGAATTTTGGCTGTGAAATGAATACAGGATCAGGCTGTGTTTCAATCAGCAGAATTTGTTCTTAACCATCTGTTCTACATCTTGAATTAATATTAGACCCTTCCCTGGAGTGGTTTTGGAGTCTTAAATAATTCTGCTTCAAGAAACAGCCAGAACAACAAACAAGTGGGATTGGCCCTGATAAACATGAATGATGTCCAAAGGCACTGCTCTGGGTAGAAGCAGCAGGAGCATCCGACAATGTCTGTTCTCTAAGCACACTGCAGATTAGGTTATGTGGATGTCGGGGTCATAAAGAGAAGAAAAACAGGTTATTATTGCCTTCTGACATCATTGTAAATGTACAAGGTGGGGTGAAGGGAGGGAGAGAGAAACACATTAATTCTAATGGCTTTTTCTGGTAAATTAATTATTATTGTTATAGAGAAAATTCAGCTAGCTGACCATGTAATTTATTCTTTGCAAGTTTTCATTTTAGTATCTTTTCAAAGAGAAACATTCTAAAGAGGATAACTTTCCTTAACATAGTGCTCAGGGGAGTGATCCAGCTCCACTAAAATGTCTAGCTGAGTTCAGTTTCCTTTAAAGACCATTTTATTATGGCAAAAAAAGATTGAAGGGCAAGATACTTAATACATTTGTGCTGTTGAAATGTTAGTACAAGTTCAGTTTTTCATTAACAATTCTGTGCTATACATTTAATTTGTAAAAGGTCAGGCATTTATTTCTGCCCATAGCACCCCCAAGAAAGCTCATCCAGTCCACAACTATGACCTTCCAGGTACCCTCCAAGAGGTCTCAGTCATTTCTTCAGCCCTGGCCACTGGATCCTCAGTGGAAACCACAGAAGCATAGCCTAGAACATACTTCAGTTAGGAAATCCAGTGTACTGCCAATTTCAGTATTAATGTAGAGGTCGACATCCAGGCCCCTGGTGGCAGTAACCATGGGTTGTCCTCTAGTTAGAGGAATGATGCTGTTTAAGTGAGGACTACATGGTGACACTTTTCTCACTCATGGGGGTTTCAGTCTGTGCTAAACTTTGTAGTTTCCTGGAGCTTTGAACAATGATGTGAAGATGGACAAATATGGGATAGTTAGTTTCTGTATTTTTTCTGAAGGCTGTTCATCACATCATAGCCCTTTCTTAAGTATCAGGTGAATGAACACTGTGAATAACTAGCCTCTTGTCCATATGCACCTAATGAGCAACTGTAGCATCTTTCCTTTCCTCTACTTTTTCTTAACAGTGAGTTTGCCTTTGTAAACTCATTCCTTTTATATTAATGTTCCTGACTTGTTTCCTGGAGTCATCCTTGCCCTACATAGAGCATTAGGAGCCATTCATGGCTTGATAGTGAGGCCTCTGAATCCCACAGTTCGTGTCCTAACTTGAAGAGGATTCTAGCTCCTTTGCAGCTGGGGAGGCCTTACGCTGTTAATGGCCAGAAACTGAGGCTACATTGGTGACGAAGATGTGCTGGACTTAGTCACTGAATTGGTGTGAATCCACCAACAGCTGGGGCTGATTTGTCTTATTTGTCTATATTTATCTGTATTGTACCCAGTGATTTTGCTTCTGACACTTCTTAAAAGGTGTAATTAGTACTTTATCCCAGTGTGTGAAAGCAGATGAAACAAGGTGTAAAAGCCAGCACCTTCCTTGCCCTGCCAAGATGTTGCCCTGTGATATGCGGCATTACTCATTCCACATCAGTCAACCTGCAGGATAATCATGACTGCCTTTTGCAGAGCAGGGCATGCCAAAAGAACAGCTTCCCTTTCTTCGGTCCAGCACATCATCCCCAGGACCTCAGAGAATTTGACCGGCATTTGCTTATTGCTAAGCAGGTATATATTGTAGGACTAATGTGGGATGCTGAGCTGTCCCTCTTTTTTTTTTTTTTATTTTCTTTAACTCTGCCATCGCTTTTAACCTAGCTCTCTTCTTTGCCTCTCTCTACCAGAGATGGCTGTATGTTTATCTCAAATATTCAAAGCTGCACAAGCTATTTACCTGAAACTTATTTCCTCTGGATTAGATAGGAAAGGCTTGCGAGCTCAGCTGCAGTTCAGGTGAGGGAGCATGAGGGTAAACCAGACAGAAAATCTTTGTATGCACAGGATAATTCCTTGAGATCCTGCATATGTCTAGTGTTTTATAGGTGAGTCCCAAAATTGTCATTCTCACTGTATAAGCAGAGTAACTAAGGACAATTATGAAAGTTTTGAATTCTTTGCATATCTTTCAGTTGGTCTAAGCTTTAACATTAGACTGCTTTACCTCACTGAAAACAGCAGTGAACAATGTAAGCAAAGAATATTAGTTAATACTCCCTAGACATCTGAGCCAAAAATTTTGTTTCAATACAAATCTTTTCCAGTAATTTCACTGCTCTCTCTTCCTTGTGATTACATATTAAATTAAACCATGACTGTTAAAATAATTAATTTATCTAAAAATCAAGTGTGGGATCTCTGACCAGAGCAACAAGATGAAAAAAACTTAAAATTTACTCATCTCAGATTGAAATAAATTTTAACAGATTTGGAGAGCTTGTGAATATCATATCATCATGAGAATATCGTATCATCAGTGATACATGCAAACAGCCTCTCATGTGTACCCAGAAAAATACTGTAACTTTTTAATGAGGACTGAATGATGTGTATATATATATATATATATATATATGTGTGTTACATGCACACTCACACATCAGTGTGTTGATGAAGAGTTTTGCTGGTATGGGCCAAAATGTTGAAGCAGTTTTGCAAGACTTGGAAACCAAAGAACATGCAAACATTAATCTCTCAAAAGTCAGTGTCATTTATATTTGCTTCATACAGATCAAACACCAAAAGGTTAAATTCAACCAGCTTTTAAATGGTACATTGTTATTTTTAAAATGCTGCATCTGTTTCAAATTCATGCTTAAAGGACAGACTTTTTAGCAGGGCCTGTAGCAATAGAAAGGGTAATGGTTTTAAACTAAAAGAGGGTAGATTTCGACTAGATATAAGGAAGAAATTTTTCACAATGAGAGTGGTGAAACACTGGCCCAGGGAGGTGGTAGATGCCCCATCCCTGGGAACATTCCAGGTCAGGTTGGATGGTGCTCTAAGCAACCTGACCTACTTGAAGATGTCCCTGCTCATTGCAGGGGGCTTGGACTAGATGACCTTAAAAGGTCCCTTCCAACCCCAACGATTCTATGATTCTATAATTTAGTTTTAGGTAGTCCTGTGAAGAGCAGGGAGTTGGACTTGATCCTTATGGGTCACTTCCAACTTGAGATGTTCTTTGATTCTATGATTCTATGATTCTATGTTAAGATGCTGCATTCGAAAATACAGAATACTTATCCAGTATTAGCTGCTCTTCCTCGTGGGACTGTTCAATTTGAGTAATACAAACCCTACAGCACATTGGTGGCACAAGGGCTTAGACTACTTATACTTCCAAGAAATACAGCTGGCAAGCATCTGGAAGCACCACTTTGCACAGGCCTGGCAGCTATTTGAATCATCACTTTTCTGGCACATTTCTTCTTACATGGAGGAGCTAAAACTAAAAAACACTATAGAACTTCCACTTGGGTGCGTATTCAGTGAATTTCATAAACTTGCCTTCATAAACCAGTAAATTATTCCATTCCTTTGCCATTTAACTGAATCTTTTACACTGAGAAAGGAAAATGCTTTAAAACATAGGAAATGACAGTCTTAAAAAAAAGTCACATGAACCCACATCATCTTTTCCATGATCCAAAGACAATACAGCATCTGAACTAAGCCACTTGTCACCATTTAAGCCTAAATATTTCATTATAAAGGTTCTCCTGGAATTCTGAATTAATGTTACTCCTCCTCCCCACATTCACAGGGGTCATTTCAAAGCTATTGAACTACAGAGCCCCTCACACTCACCTGTCTGCTTGCTCCAGCAGCAGGTGCTGGCCCTGATGCAGTGTTTCATGGCAGTGTAACCTGGAGACTACACAGCTTTATCTCACTGAACATTGTTGGTGACCTGGGGATTTAGGGTATTATGACAGAACAATAAATGTTTCAGACTTTTCTTAACAAATGTTCATACAATATTTTGGATTAAAATTTCTTCACATATTGCAGAGCAGGGCACTATGACCGACAAAAGTACTTCTGACATACAGTACGAGACCTCTGATCAAACTCTATTTCTCCTGCAGTGTTTACTTCAAAAGTCACAGGTGGTGGCGAATTCTTTAAGGAAAAGTTTTGATAGGCTGCATTTAAAGGGGCTAGCATTTGCCAGCATGCTAACAGACTCCCCCACCAAATAATGCCTTTAAAAAGTAGACTGTTTTGGTGGTGTTGCAATATTCAGATGATTATTCTTCCAACACAAATAGTTAGGATGAATGGTGACATCTCCTTCTTTCAACCAAAATGATGGGAGCAGATTAGCACTTGCCTAGAAATACCATAAATTTTTTTACCTCTGTATACCTAAAGTAGAAATGTTTTCCCTTCAATAATTTTAGACTCAGGCTGGTCTTTCACAAACACAAAGCTTTCAAAGCCATGTCTGCAGATTAGACAAATATAGATTTCACAAATATTATTTATAAAGCAATACACAATTTTAATCAAAGGAAAATGTGCAATCTTTGAGGACTGAAATTAACTACAAATTGTTAATTCAATAATATAAATAAATTTGCTTTTTTGATAATGGTCTTTTTTAGGATTCTGATGATATTTCCTAATTGTAAAGGTATAGTCAGTAGCCGAGGCACAGTTTTTACATAATTTTTTGTGGGTGGAGCTTTACAACTGAATCTCATACTCATTTAAAGAACTCAAACAATGGAGACATACAATTTTAAAATCATTGTCATCAAAATATTGCCATATTATTTTTAAGTGACACATCTTTTATCTGAGGCTTTTATTTGCTGTATTTCATTATTCATTTTTTCCAGAAGATGGCTTTAAAATAGTTTATATATAACATAGTATATCCTAGTATTTTGTAATGAGACTGGACCATTAATCAACAGCCCATAATGACTATGGAAAAACACAGGAAGCATCACTTCAGGTCCAGTTCTCCTGTAAAACAAGAGAACACATTGGCAAACACTCTCTTCTTTGTTCCCATTTCCATTCCTCTTAACTTCAATTTTGTTTATTGTGCAAGAAAATCTGCATGAAAGGAAAACCAATGTGTGCCACATCTTAAAGACAAAGAAATCAGTAATCAGGCAACGCATTTCTGGGCAAATGTAATACGCCTGCAGTAGTACTGAAAGGCAGGGGAGCATAAGCCAAATGGCTTAGAAACATGTTACCTGGAGAGCCTTATGAAAATGACCTTATACATAAAAAGAAGTGCAGCCGTCAGACTTGGCTGTGAGTGTACGTGATCTTATAGATACAGATATGAGATCACCAGCAGCCAATGCAAAAGCTCTATGTCTGTCACACACCTCTAACTATTTCACAGTTCACTGTGTTTCCTTACACAGAAAGTAATTAACAATTAACCAATGTAACGGACTAAATGTGTGCAAGAGAAAGGGCAGGAAACCCCATTTCCACAGAAGACTCTTGTAGAGTTTTTTTACAAGGGGAAGCACAAGTTACCTTGATTTTGGGTCCCCAGCAAGTTCTGGCACTGAGGAACCAGACCTGGATTATCCCATATTTCATCTGTAGCTAGTGAGGGTTTGTGTACGAAAATTTACCGTGAAATTTACTCTTATACTTTAAATGGCTTTAGAGAGCCAAGGAGAATCTCCATCCTTTATTGGATGGGAGGGGACATTGTCACCAGGATGAGGAAAAGGCTGAGGTACTTAATGACTTCTTTGCTTCAGTCTTTAATAGCCAGACCAGGTATCCTCAGGGTATTCAACTCAATGAGCTGGAAGACAGGGATGGAGAGCAGAATAAACTCCCCATAATCCAGAAGGAAGCAGTTAACGACCTGCTACACCACCTGGACACCTACAAGTCTACGGGCCCTGATGGGATCCACCCAAGAGTACTGAGGGAGTTGGAGAAGGAGCTTGCCAAGCCACTCTCCATCATTTATCAGAAATCCTGGTTAACAGGGGAGGTCCCAGGTGCCTGGAGGCTTGCCAATGTGACGCCCATTGTCCTGATTTCAGCTAGGCTAGAGTTAATTTTCTTCACAGAAGGCAGTGAGAGGCTATGTTTTGGATCTTGGATGAGAAAATGTTCATAATGTTATGTTATGAATGATATCATCATGATACAGCCTGAGGCAGAGAAAAACCTGATGGAAAGTAGTATTCCAGCAATTCTAAGACTTTATGTTGAATCCCTCTCATATGTACACAACATCTTAGTACAAAGACACTTTTTCAGTACAATCAAGGCACAGTACACAGTTAGGAAAACGGAAATATGAAAGCAAGGTAAAGTATTGCTAAGGCAACACATAAAAAGGAAAGCAACATTACTCCTTCCACACGTACTCTCTATTGCATGGCATGCAATAATTCATGATAATTAAACAACTGGAGACTAATTTCAAATTCTTTCATAATGTGTTAGATTTTATCAAATTTTCTGAACGTGGCAAAACTAACATAGACAGTCCCTGCCTGCATAATACATGCCAGAAGCCTCTCTTTGTTAGTGCTCAGAGTTTAAGCCCACAGTAGCAGGCTCTTGCTGGCTTGATCACAAATTTTTCCCGTGGTTGCTCTTGTTTTATGAGCAGACAGAAAGATGATTTAGTTCCCTTTAACTCTCTTATAGAGCCATTCTCTCCATCAAAAAGGCATAAAGATTGGTGAACACTCAAAAACAGTGCTGAGTTGCCCCGCTATCTCTTTGCCCACTTTTTCTTACTTGAACTCAAGTCAGCGTCTGTAAGTTTTTCTCTTCTTTTTTTGGTCAACAGAATTGTAAATAAATATAGCTTGTATTATGCTGATTTATCTCATTTTAAAATCTGTTTACTGTTTATGCCAGAATTACTTACGCTGGGGTTTCAAGTGTTAAAAGAATGAGTATGAATTTTGAGTCACATTATCTAGCTCTTTTTGAGTCCTGAAAATGAACCCAGCGTTCTTTAGAAATGTGACCATTGCTCAATTCAGTAAGACTATGCATTGCATGTTGGGCAGCCCAAAAATCTTTTTTGTTCTATTTTATCTCCAGGAAATCTAGCATTCTGGCAGTCCAATGTAGTGAAAAGCATGAAAGCTGAGCCGTGAATATTACTCTAGACATACAAAGAAGTGTGCTGATGAGTACACGGAAGGCTAATCTTCTTCAAGCCATTGTTCTTAAAATGAAGAGGGACTGTGGACTCTAGCAGCAAGGGCAACTCTGGAAGCACATGTTTCTGTCATCCTTTGTCCTTCCCATTTTAAGCTATGTGTTTTTAAACTTCATGTGGAAATACGGCACTTTTCCCAGACACTCTAGTATGTGCTGACTGCTAAATGCATTGTTTGATGATGAAATAATTGTATAGGCTTCTTCACAGCATTCCCATCAAAGTATAAGAGAGTAGGGATATAACAGTCTAGTTTGCAAATTAATGCTCTTGGCACAATTTTTTATGTTCTTATTAACTGGAAAATTACATATTCAAAGGCCCTAATATAATTACAGTTAGATTCCTAAAATGGAAAAAGTTAACTTTAAATTTGTCAAACTCTAAGTATTTGTCAGGACATTCTGAAGTTTAAAGAGACCATTATATCTCTATTTTTTCCCTAATTCCCATTACAAGGAGCTCTGAACCCTCCCCTCAAAGAGGTCAGTCAAGGTACTGTACTGGAAACGCTAAATGCCTGAATCAACACGGTAATTCCTATTCACTTTGTGAGCAAAATATTACACAGCAGTATCACTTAGGGCCAGCATATGAACGCACAAGCATAAATAAGTTCAGAATTAGTTATAAAGTGGCCACAGAAGAAGTATACTGAAGGTGTCCCCTCCACACTTATCCCTCTAAGGGCCTATTTTGTAACTATATCAAATGTTGTCAGATGCTTCCAGCCAACTGACACTGTGATGCTGTAACCACATTTCTTTTCAGAATTCACTTCTTGTAAACACAGAAGCTGTCAGATTGAAGGGAAATATGTGAACACTAAAAATGCTAACACTAATTGCTATGGCAACGCTGAAAATTCTGATGTTAAAATTAGACATTTTGGTTTACATTTCCCCTTTTCAATGGAGAAAAAAAACAACTTAATAACATTTCATAGATCTTTCTTATAATGAAAATATTTAAACATTTGTACATTCTTTCATAGAAAATCTCTAAATACAGTTAGGAATCCCAAATGAAAACTGATTCAGATCTGAATTCCATAAAAGACTGTAAATATGAAATGAAAATATTCTACACATATGTTCTGCAGGTATAACTGAGTAATGCAGTTTGGAAAATAGACAGCAATTATCTTCAACACATGATTATCTCACGAGTCACTAAAATGCTTTATTTCCAAAATAGTTAACAGCAACACTCTATATGGACAAATAAAAGTCTGCTACATGTCATTCACTGAAAGAACCAGAGGAATGTCAATGGTGCATTTAAGAGGCACAGAACATGTTCTTTGATGGTATAGAAATAAAAAATTAATTTTAAGAAAGATTTATCTGAGGGAGGGGGAATAAAAATTTGAAATAAAATGGAAGAACATACACTGAGGTTCCCACCTTGATATCAAGACTTCAGCTGAAGCTGCCATGGCTTAAGCTAAAACCCTGAGTTATTCTAATATCTAAGAAGGGGTGTAAGAATAATAGAATTAGAAGTCGTTACAGATTTTCATTGCTAGCCACTTTTGGATAGCCTTCCCTGCTGCTTTAAATGAATGTTGAAGTGAGGACTGATAAAGCATCAAGGCATGTGGGGTAGAGCGGAGGGCACCAGTGCTGCTGCCAGCTGTAACTGCTGTGATCACAGGGGTGGTAAGGAAAGGACAGCCCCACACTCAGCGTTTGCTTTTCCTCGCATACATCACAGCCTGAGCTGGTCCCTGAAGCGATCCTCTCGGACTGCCCCACAGCTCCCCCCACCCACCGGTAGGACGGAAGGGGAATCACTGTGTGAATAAATCTTGCTTGTACTGGGAGGAGGCTTGAGTGTCTTTCCAGAGCTAGGAGATGCTTCAAAGGCCCAGAGTGTAAGCTGGGTTAGAATCAAACCTAAAACAAATATTGAAGACCACTGACTTCAATAGAAATTAGCTCTGCTTCACCTGGTCTAGGTACCTGATTCAATAGCATATGGTTAGCTTTCAGACATACTCCTCCCATACTTGAATGTCTCTTAGTAGGGTCAAAGCATACACATCTCTTGACAGAGACAGAGAATTTTTGAGAAAAAAAGATGAACTTGAGTGACAAGAAAAGAACTCCCTCATTTTTATGTAGTCAGTACTGCTCAACAAACAGTTAACTTCAGTGGTAAAATGAGGGATTTCATGCTTTTGTTCTCCTAAAACCAAGTAGCAATCAAATGCAACTACATTTTTACTGTTTTCAAAAACCACTGCAAGAGCAGTGAGAAAACTGGGGGAAAGTTCATGCAAACAAAGATGAACAGCATAGTCCACCAATTTTCATAATGAAAAAGCATCAGAGTTTCTGGTTGCCCAGAACTAGAACACAATGATGATATGCTACATTGCATTATCTGTGTGGTTTCTTCACTTTACAACGCATGGAAAACGTGTGGGAGATGAGACAAAGATGTGACTCTTGACAGAGCAGGGAGCTGTGCTCATTAACAGCTTTCCCCTTCCCCCTCTTACTTTGTCACAGTTGTCAGCTCATCTCAGATTATGGAAATGCTTTCAATCTGCCTTTCTGCATTAGTCTGTCGCTGGTTTTACACTTTGTTCGTTCATCAGTGGCTCTTAATGACTATTATTTTCTTCTACAGTCTTTGATAAACTCATGCAGTGTCCCTTCTTCATGTTTTCATCCTATTGAATTGAAGGCAATGACTCCAGCAGTTGCAAATGGAATTAATGCAGGACTAAAATACCCCACCACACAGAAATTATTAGGTACCCACTTCATGACTCCCTCTTCCGTGCAGTTATTTTGGGAGATAAAGCCTTCATGTGAGTTAAAGAAAGGCCAATGTCCTGCACGTGTGGAAGGGAACGAGAACAAAACAGATTTCATTACATTTTATCTGGACCTGGCTGTGGCTTCAGTCCCATTTCCTGGGCAGTTCTCTGCTGCCTGCTTCTGAGCAGCCGTCAGATGTCCCTGCCTGCTTGCCAGTGCCAGCGGCTGGCAGGAATAGGCTCTAGCTGTGCAACTCGTCCAGGGATGGACTAGGGGTCATACACATTGCTCGCTCCCAGCTGACAAAAGCAAAATGCTGAACAAACACAAGTGTTTTTCTGAAAATAACTTCCAGCTGACAGGTTCAGAACAAGTATGTTCAAAGGTAGAGTGACTCTATCCAAAGACAACTTTTATGAGACAACTGTGGTTTTTGTTTTGGGGTTTTTTTTAATTGATCCATGAAGACAAATTCCCTCTTACTGGCACTGTTTCTCTCCCTTCTTTTTCAGGCAAGAGACACCAAAGACAAAAGTGTGTAAAGCTTTTATATGAGTCAATTAGTTGCATGCTTGAAGCTCATAGAGGGGGACTTAAAATGGAAGATCTACGCAGTGGTAGAGGTAAGCCTCTGCAGGCAAACACAGACAAATGTATGTTCTGCAACATACGTTTTTTCCATTGAATGCTCTAGCTATAAACTTCTAAACCCAGAACCATTCAGTGGAACTTCAAGTTGCAAGGGGACTTAGCTGCAGAACTCATTGAACTTAATGCAAATTGCACAGCTAGAAACAACTCATTTCTTTGCAAATGTATGAATAGATGTTCAGTCATTTTTTGTTATTTAGTATTTCTACTGACTGAAGCATTTATACATGAAGTAAAGCTATTGGAAGCTACTGTAACAGAAATTTCTATACTGCTCAAGTTTATGTTTCTATGATTAGTGTTTCCATAACTTGCAAGAGATTGCATGTAAGTTACGGAAACACTAATTGTAGAGATTGTATCATGAGATCCTAAATCGGCGTATAATTTTATTAAAGGGTGAAGCACAAAGACAATATACAGCAAAAACCACATGAGGCTTTTTTGTTACTGGAGTGCACTGAAGCCCCCAAACAGACATAACAGTCTATTGTACATGATACAAACACAGGCCAAGAAGTGGAATGGACCTCAGAGGCCCACTACCCATATGTTAAATAAGGAATGAAGGGAGCAAAATGAAGATTCAGCAAAATGAACTCAGAAATGGCAAGCAGAATCCACTCCAGATATCTGTGTAAGATGCTTGTTTAAAAACGTAACAACAGTTTCGCAGCAGATTCTTATGTTGATGATGAAAGAGAGGTGGTGAGTGTATAATGAGCTCAGCTCCAAGTGAGTTTTCCAAGTGCAGAAAAGCAGCCTTCATTTTAAGGAAGGCAGAAGATAGTTATCCAGCATGTTGCTGAGTTCCTAACTTGTGTTTACTCAACATACATAATGAAAAAAATATCGCATATTGGTTTGGATCTTCCTGGGTATCTAATGGGTTTTGTCCTAACTTTGAGTTCTATCATGACTTCCAATGGAATTTATTAAGCTTGTCAAGGAAAAATAAGGACATTGCCAAATTTTTCCTCACACAATAAATATAAATGCCCTTGTCAAAAATGTACACTTCATGTGAGTTACAATCGCTTTAATAAACTTCAGGAAACTGCATTATGCAAAACGGAGCATGTGTTGTCAATCAGTCAAGGTTACTTAAGCCAGGCAGGTACCCTCCACAAATCATTACTGTCAATTGAAACTGATAATGCTGATAAAACTGACAATAAAAGAGGATTTCTAAGGGGTCAATGGTGATGGTGATGTTTAATGGCATCCTATTTCTAGGAAAGGCATCTTGATCTCATAGGTTTTAGCAGGTTGTCAAATTGTATTGCTTTGATTAAACGTTGAGCTGCAAACTGATTGTTCCCATGATCAAAAACATACTAGCTGACAAAGCGAGTCACACTTGATTCCTTTGGCCTTTGTTCAAGACCATCTCCTGTGACTGGAGAAGTTTTCCACCAGCTTCTGCCAGCAAGGTCCTCTGAAGTCATTTCAGCTCTGACAGCATGGACTTCCTCAAACAGTTCTCTAGCTTCAGTGATGTTTTTATCCTCACCTTTTCCTGTGAACAAAGTTAACAACCTATTTCCCAGGGTAAGCAGTGAATTTCTTCCTGACTTCTCATTCTTATCTATATCCCCATGGCATGCAGGGGGCCTGGGCACAGAACCCATGGAGATAGGGTCCGTGTGCACCCTATCATTATGCTTCTCCAGCCACTGGGAATTTAATCTCAAAACTCACCTTCAGCATTTTTTCCATTCTCTTTTTTTTCTTGCACGCCCTGATGTGTAAGCCTGAATCACAGAATCATATAATCATAGAATCTTTGAGTTGGAAGGGACGTTTTTTTTTTCTGCCCAGTAGCAGAAAGAAGCGTACCACAGCAGCTGTTCAGCGAACAAGCCTGGGTTTTGTGTGGCTCTGGTTGCTTCCAGCCAGAGCAGGAGCAGGGCCAGCTCCTGAAGCAGCCACTTCTCAGCCACTGCTGCTGGCACCACTGTTTTTTAGGAGAGGATGAGAGCACTTCAGAGAGCTCCTCATGGTTCTCAGAAATAGCACTGTAATGTGTAAGGGTGCCACAAGAAAGATGGGAAAAGTAGCAAAAAACTTTTAAAGGTCATCTAGTCCAACCCCCTGCCAGGAGCAGGGACATCTTTAACTAGATCAGGCTGCTCAGAGCCCTGTCCAACCTGACCTTGAATGTTTCCAGGGATGGGGCACCTACCACCTCTTTGGGCAACCTGTGCCAGTGGTTCACCACCCTCATTGTGAAAAATTTCTTCCTTACATCTAGTCTAAATCTGCCCTCTTTTAGTTTATAACCATTACCCCTTGTCCTATTGCTACAGACCCTGCTAAAGAGTCTGTCCCCATCTTTCTTCTAAGGCTCCCTTTAAGTACTGACAGGCTGCAATAAAGTCTCCCTGGAGCCTTCTCTTCTCCAGGCTGAACAACCCCAACTCTCCCAGCCTGTCATCACAAGAGAGGTGTTCCATCCCTCTGATCATTTTTGTGGCCCTCCTCTGGACCCTCTCCAACAGGGTTCCTGTGCTGAGGGCTCCAGAGCTGGATGCAGGACTCCAGGTGGGGTCTCACCAGAGCAGAGCAGATGGGCAGAATCACCTCCTCGACCTTCTTTCTCCTACATGATGCTTTTTATGTCAGTTTTACAGAAGCTGATCTTACTCTTACCACAACAGCAAAGGTGCTGCAAAGCTTCTGAGACAATTTAGGAGTTTCAAATTATGACTACTTTAATCAAACAAATATTGTCATCCAAATGACATTCATCTTTCACTCTGTTTCCCTTCCCTGCAGAATTACATTTTAATAAAAAAACTCCCTGCAGAAAATCTTTAAAATCCCACATCAAAGCTGTCTGTAAAGATGGCTTCATCTATAAATGTCCCATTAAATAACAGAACTTCTTCCGTCTTACTCTCAAAGTGAGCACAGATGAAGAGGCAACTATGATTCACACATATGGCTGAATGAAAGTGGCACAGATTTCAAAAAAGTTCATTTATCAAAAAATGCATATCTTATATCACAAAAATATGGTTTATGTAGAATATGGCCTACTACAATCTGTTTTATTAGTCTGATCTATTCATCCTATCTGGTTGCAAAAAAGCACTTTCTGAATCGCTTCATTTTGATAGTCTTTTTTTGATACAGAAGCTCACTTCTGTATCAAAATAGTATAAATATATCCTGCTCTGAAGGCCTGCTTTTCAGTTTCTCAGGAACTGAAGGAGCTTTTAGAAAAGGCAAGTTGTTCAGCTAGTTTGTGTCTTGACACCCCCCCACCAATCTCATGCATTCAAGATGGGTATGAAAAAATGTGAAACTCTGGTTCACATCAAGTTTTGTTGGAGAAAACGGTAACAAAATACTAAATAATCATGAGTTAATGTTTAAAAGTATTTTTAAAAAAAAGACAGAAAAGATTTTGCAAGAAAAACACAGTTAGAACATCTAAACATACCTTGTTGTCAGTGTTGAAAGACTTGTTTCCTAAGCAAAGTTTTATTTCCTTAGAAGGTAGATCCGGAACCAGATCCCGAGTGCTGTTCAAATGTGATCTTAGTGAGTGGCTGCCTTGACACTGTCTACAAGTGGCAAGCCATTCCCAATCCATCCATTTTGCTTATTTTCTGAGCAAACTCAAGACTACAGAGATACCACTTGAACTCTTATGTCAAGCAGCAGAAATTGTGCACCACACTCTCTGATGCTGCACGTTGGGCAGGAATCATATTAGCTTTATGCTCCTTTTTTAGTGCTGGCATGCTTTCAAAGACTATTTGGAAGTCAGGTTACAACTTCATGTGGTCTGACTCATGCCAAAATTAGATATGTAAACCAGCCAGAAAGATGGGGTGAATATGCCACTGAGTATATTTATAGGGAAAAGCCCTCTAATTCCAAAGACATGTAAAACACACAATCTGTGTTACTGGTTTTACTCTGTAAATTCTGAAATTGCTACAGTAATCTGGACTGTACAGCTTGCCCTTGCAAGATCAATTACTTTTTAGTTGTAGGAAACCTTAGAACACTTCTATATTGAGTTCTAACAGATGCTTCAGTCTTAGAGGTATTCCTTCATAGCTTCCCAAAACTGTCGCTTTTTCCTTCTCCTAACTGTTAAATGCCACCAGCAATAATTTAATTGGTCACTTGTTGCTCTCCAGAGTTTTAACCTGTATTGGTCTGCGGGTGAATCTGTTTTGACAGCTTTATGATGAGACCAATTTGGCATATACTTATTGCCACTACTAATGACCACCATACTTAGCAAGTCTAAGTGATCCAGAGTAGACAAAAAATATAGGGCAGTAACTGAAAGAGCCATTTGATCCCTTTCATGGAAGGAAATGTCACTGACTAAAAAACGCTGAAGAACTGACAAAATACAGATTCTCTTATTTCTACAATCCTAACAGATAGCAATACATACAGAACATTTCCTATCAGTTTCAGTGACATTCACCTTAGTGCATTTTCTTCTATAATCAGGATATTACTATTGCTCTTTGGTGCTTTAGACTAGGTTTGCAGAAACCAAAATTAAGCCAAACTTTTTTCTATAAATACCTTTATTATTAGAAAAGAACATGAAAGGGGCAAATAAATTCACCATTTAATAGTAATTGGATCACAGTCCCAGGTTTTCAAATCCCAAATATGCAATGGCTTAATTTATCAATACAGTATCATAGCACTTAACAGATATCTCTGGCCCTGCTGGTAGTCAAGCTGGTCAGCTTACTGTCTCAGTTCAGTCCTCAGCAGGTAACTGCCCTCTTAACAACAGCAGCACTGCAGTTTATCTTAGAAATATCAATAAAAAAACTTCCGTAAAATGATCCATTCTTTTCTGCCTGCTCATCCTTGCATCTTTTCCCTGTGGCATCTTTGTATCATTGAGCATCCTACTTACTGCTGCAGGACAAGGTGGGTCCTGGAGAGAAGCTTGTAGCAGCTGTTTTGCACCTATGTATCCACTCCACAGATGTTTTTCAATTAGCAATCCAGCAGAGTTTTTAGCAGTACGAATTACACCTGAAAACACATTCAGGCTACTAACTCAGAAAGGAATCAATCGTTTCTACTGGAAGGCTGCCTGAATGCCATCATTTGAAAAATGGACCTGCACGGATAAACAAAACTAAGCATAAAGCATACAGAAGGTGAAAGCAAGGACAAGTAATCTACAGGCAAATAGGGAGACACTGTCCCAGCATGCAGAGGTGGGTTAGGAAAACCACAGCCAAGAGTGGACCCTAGCAAATGGCATAAGGTTACAATAAAGGCTGCTAAAGGTGCATCATGAGAAAACGGAAGAGAAAGGAAAATGCAGGTCCATTTTGCTGAATTCGGTAAGGGACATCATAACAAAAGACATGGAAAAAGTCATGTGTCTTATTTGTCATAAGTCAGTGACTTAATTGCCTAAATCTCACTATAAAGATTTGCCTTCAGGAATCTTCACATCTCTTTTAAGACTTGCCTTCAGGAATTTGCCTTCATAGACAAGATGTCGATGTGTAGGCTGGATAAGCAGACAGTGATGTGGGTGGAAAACTGTCTGAATGGCCAGGCCCAGAGGGTGGTTTTTGGTGGCACAAAGTCTAGTTGAAGGTCAGTAACTGGTGTTGTACTTCAGGGGTACAATCCTGTTTAATATCTTCATTAATGATCTCAGTGATGGGGCAGAGTGTATCCACAGCAAGTTTGCTGATGACACAAAACTGTGAGGAGTGGCTGATATCCTAGAGGGTCATGCTGCAAAAGGACCCTGACAGGCTAGAGAAATGAGCTAGAAGTTCAACAAGGAGAAGTGCAAATTCCTGCCCCTGGAAAGGAACAAGCCCCATGCACCAACGTATGTTCGGTTTGGTGGACAATTACCCAACTGGTACTCATCTTCGCAGAAAGCCCTGGGGGTCCTGGTAGACAAAAATTGAACATAGGCCAGCACTGTGCTTTTGTGCCAAAGGTGGCTAATGATATCCTGGTCTGCATTAGGAGTGTTGCCAGCAGGCTGAGGGAGATGATCCTTCCCCTCTCCTCAGGACTGGTGAGGCTACACCTGCAGTACTGTGTCCAATTTTTGACTCTCCAGTACAAGATGGAGCTACTGGAGAGAGTCCAATAAAGGGCCACTAAGATGATGAAGGGGGTAGAGCATCCCTCTTATGAGAAAAGGCTGAGAGAGTTGGGAGTGCTTAGCCTAGAGAAGGCTTGGTGGGATCCTATTAATGTATATAAATACCTGAAAGGAGGGTGCAGAGAGGACAGAGCCAGGCTTTTTCCAGTGGTGTCCAGTGACAAGACAAGAGGCAATTGGCACAAACTGAAACACAGGAGGTTCCATATAGACATCAGGAATCATTTTTTACTGTGAGGGTGACTGAACACTGGCACGGGTTGCCCAAACAGATGATGGAGTCTCCGTCCTTGGAGATAATCAAAAGCTGTCTGAACATGGCTCTAGGTGTCTCTGCTTGAGCTGAGCAAGAGAGTTGGATCCCAGGCCTCTGACACCAGTGGGAAAGTCTGGAGCAAGAAAAACTTATCCTAGGTGGAGGAGGACTAGATATACATAGTTCCATGGGACCAGAGAGGATACACTCATGAGTGCTTGGGGAACTGTCTGATGTCACTGCAAGGCTGCTCTTGATCATCTTTGAAAGGTTATGACACTCAAGGAAGGTTCTTGAGAATTGGAGGAAAGCAAATGCCACCCCACCTAGCAAGATGGAGGATACAGTGAACTACAGGCTGGTCAGTCTCTCCTTGATCCCAGAGGGGAGATGGAGCAAATAAAGCTGGAAACCATTTCCAAATATATGAAGGACAAGGTGACTGGGAGTAGTCAGCATGGATTTTCAAAGAAGAAATCATGCCTGATCAAGCTGATAGCCTTCTACAATGAAATGACTGACTTGGTGACTAAGGGGAGGGCAGTGGATGTTGTTTATTTGGACTTTAGCAGGTCTTTCAACCCTTCTATAACATCCCCATAGGTAAACTGAAGATCTAGACTAGATAAATGGACACTGAGGTGGACAGAAAACTATCTGAATGGCCGGGCCCAGAGATTTACGATCAACGTCACAAAGTCTAGATCCAGGTCAATCACTAGTGGTGTACTGCAGTAGTCAATACTGGCTATAATATTGTTTCACATCTTCATTAATGACCTGGATGATGGAACTGAGCACATTCTCGTACAAAACTAGGAGGAATAATTAGTATACCAGGTGAGTGCTACTATTCAGAGGCACTTTGACAAGCTGGAGAAATAGACAAACAAGAACCTCATGAAGTTCAGCAAAGGTAAGTGCAAAGTTCTTCTCATGGGCAGGGATAATCAAGGGCAACAGTACACACTAGGAGCTGACCAGGACTGGAAAGTGACTTTACGGAGGAGGATCGCAGGTCCCAGTGAACAACAAGCTGACCATAAGCCAGCAATGTGACCATGCTGAAAAGAAGGCCAACAGCTTTCTGCACTGCGTTAGAAAGACCATTGTCAGTAGGAAGAGGGAGGTCATCCTTCCCCCCTACTCAGCACTGATGAGACAGCTCTAGAGCTGAGCCCAGTTCTGGGCTCTCCAGTACACGGAGACATGGACATACAGGAGTGAGTCCAGTGAAGGGCCTGAAGCATCTGTCATACCACAAGAGGCTGAGAATTGGGAGTCTAGCGAAAAGAAGGCTCATGGTGATGTTGTCCTTGTGTATAAATATTTGCTGGCAGGCAACAAAGACGACAAGAGCTGGAGTCTTCTCAGTAGTGCCCAGTGGGTCTAACTAAATGGGCACAGGTTGGCCTTTGAGGCTGTGGACTCTCCACCGGTGGAGACATTCAAAACCCAACTGGACACAGTTGTGTGCAACCTAAGCCAGGTGATTCTGCTTTGAGCAGGTGTTTGGACTAGATGATCTCCAGAGGTCCCTTCCCATCTCAACCACTCTGTGATTGTGTGTGATTCTGTAAAACACACACAGTAGACAAGCATGAGAGTTTTTAGTAAGGTGCTCATTCATCTTCAGGGAACCCAACCTCACTATGCAAGGGAGGGTGCCCTCCAGAGGCCTCGCTGACCCCAGCACTCTGGGAGCGCTAACAGAACCAGCCTTGCAGTGGGGAAGTATGGGTGCATTTTCCCCCCTTGATTCTCTCCCAAACGCTTTTCCTGACATTTTAAGTTTACTTCACAACTACTACTGTCAGACAACACTTAGCAGTTAAGTTTGCAATAAAGCAGCACAGTTGTCACGAGTGTTAGAAGGAAAAACAGTGTTATAAAAATGTGACCTCACAAAGTCTGATATATGACTGAAGAGCTAAGCACCTCCCACTTCTTCAACATTTTCTCTCTGTTTTCTAGGTTTCACTTCTCTGTGCCACTGAGCCCTTTAACATCTGCTGAATCAGTGAGTCTTGTATGTTTCAGCCCTAATTTTGGAGATGGGTTTTAAAGGCTGGAAAGGTTTTGTGTTCCTGTTCTTGGCAAGACACTCAAGATGTCAGGAGAAAAGACTAAGGGGAGTGGTAATAAAATTCAAAATAGTTTAAAGAAGTGACAGGCAAATGGAAATAGGTTCCAATGGAGCTGGGAATAATTCAACAAAGTGCTGTAGTTCAGCAGTTTTACACAACAGTGACATCATTACAGTGTCTAACTTAATCATATTTGTATGAATAAACTAGCAAGGTGTTGAAAAGTAATTTTACCTGAAATAAATAATTTTGGGTTAAATGCATAAGCTCACAACAAAATCTGTGCCCACAATGTAATTCCTTGCTATGGCAATACTAAAAAGGACACAGATTTCCTTAGTCCTCTACATTTGTCATCAGTACCTAAGTACAGCAGAAGCTAGAAACTGAAGGTGGAATAGGAAGGGGAAGGAAGATGGGACAAGACTGTAGAAGCTCCCGTGGAGTACCAGCTTTCTGAAATTCGAGGGTATTAAAATCTAAAAAAGAAAAAAATTTCTCAGATGTACCATAGCATTGGTATTGCTGTTTCCCTACCACCTAACTTCAACTGTTAGCATCAAAGACAACTCTTCAATCTTATTCTCTCTGTTCAGAAATAGAAAATCCCAGTAACAGAGCATCAGAATAGATATTTACCACTCGGGGTGCGGGCAAACCAACATGAAACAAATGCAGGTATTTTAGGCTCTGATAAAAAGCAAACACAAGTAGGAGTATTTTAATATTAGCTTGGCATTTGCTCCTTAAGGTAAGGTAAATCAGTGGGGTGCAGTGCTGCAGAAATGTTTCCCATAACATGTTTCCCGTGTTTCTCAAACAGCACTGCAAGGCATTCTGTACCCAATGCTTAATGGTTACATCTACACTAGTCCTTCAGTTGTTTTTTATTAAACCTTTCTAAGTTCTTCTTTTCTTCCTGTAGTTTCTTTCCTTCTTTTTCTTGTGTTATTTTCCCCATCTACTTTAATTTCCACTTTAACTAAATTTTGTGTTTACACAGGTACTTTGTTTTCTGCACTCTGCATCTTCTCCTTCTTTTCAAATTCATGTCCTCTTATTTCTCCCTCTCTTTATTACTGGCTCTTGCCCTTACGTATCAAGGCTAGTAAAATTGCTTATCCATGGACTGAATTTCTAGCTCAAAAGCAAAAAAAAAATCTATTTTTTTGGCTCCTTACATGATTTCCCATGCATTTTCTTTCCCATCATCCACCAGTATATGCTCCTGTCACATACAGAGAATTTATGTTTTTCACAGGACTTAATGGTCTTCCCCACCTGGTGCTGAGCTGAATCCAGGCAGACCTGGTAGCTCCCTTCTGAGCACTGCATCATGTCAAGAATATGGAAAAAGAAGAAAGAGAATCCTCTCTGGTTTCTTGAATGGTGCCTTCTTTGCCCAGACCCATGTTTCTCTCAGAGTGGGCTCTCTTTCAAGGGTGTTCTAGGTTAAATCTTGATCTCTCTGGTCTCTTTCGTACATGAGGGCAAGATCCAGGGATCTGCCCTTGTGTCTTTCCCTTAAACACCCATTTATGATGGCAGAAGTTACGACTGAAATAATTCTAGAAGCAATACAAATCTTCTGCTACTGGCAGTTCTGGAGTGGAAAACGCAGCATTTCTCATTCACTTTTACCACAGACACCTTCCTGTAACTTGTTTTGTTAAAACACCTATATTCTCTGGATATCCTCCAGTATCAGCACATGCCAGGTGCATGGCTCATCATTTGGCCCCAGTTATTTAAATAAATTTGCTCAGCTTTGTCAACAGAAAATATTCAGTCATAACTCATATTCATTCTGGGTTTCTCATCAAGTAAAACAATTGTATCAATGCAACAAATAACAGACCGTAGGTGAACATCCTTTATTTCAACCATGTAGCTGTGGTTGCAAGATTATACCAGCTGTACACTACTGTCCAGAAGTCTTTGCTTAAAGAAACCTTTTCTCATTTAAAGCAGTCATGTGTCACATAACAGTGCAATATATGAAGTTATAATGGAAAGACTAGAGCGTCTTAGGCACAAATAGAACAAAGCTGACAGAGATCTCACTCCTAGTTAAATAACAACAAATTGTGTCATGTCTAAAAAGAGAACAGGAAAACATCATAACTGCCAGTTAAACTATCAGTTCAGTGAACTTGGGCTTGTTGGTCAGAACAAAGCAGGTGTGAAAGGTCTATAGTTTTGGTATTGCTCCAGACAGTTTCAGCACTTGTCACTGCATGTACAAGTGGAACTCAAGGTGAAAATCTTTCAGGAAGGAGAGCCGAGTTCTACTTTAAAACAAGCTTTGTGTTCCACTCAGCATAACAAAGACATACACACCTCTCTGGATTTACATCATTCCTATCCATCCTGTCACTCATGAAACACTTTCTACTGTATTCCTCATTTTTTTCTTCAGTTGGTGGCAGCACTGTCTTTGGACTTGGTGCTTGCTCCCAGCAATCACACACTAGAAGCCTGAAAGTGGTTCCCCGGGCACTATGATGCTTTAGTACAAACTCAGGCTTCTACTTCCTACGTTTGTCCACGACAGCCAGCTAGGAGAATTGTCCTTACCTGGGAGCCAGTTTGAGTTTTGGTTTTGAGGTTGAACTGTGCACAGCAGTTCTCTCTCTGGTCACTCATGGTTCAACCACTATCTTCAAAGCATTTAGTCAGCTTATCTTTTCTTTAGACAGCAGCATATGGACAAATGTGTAAAATAAGCATCGTTTATTGCTCTGTATTACACTAAGCAAGGGTGGGAGCAAGACATGAAGGCTTCCCAAATAGCAAATAATAAAAATGTTCATGATCTCAAGCACAAGCACTTTTTTCCCAATCATTCATTTTATTCTTTCTATCCTTTTTTGGATGAAGTCACCTAAAGGCAATTTACCTGCTCTAAGTAGAAGTATTTGGCATCTACATTAGCTAGCATATATCTCTTTTAAGAGTATCTTCACAGAGCCCATTGCATAGCTGGAGCCTCCTTTTTAAAGGCATACCTTCAGTTGGTGTGCCCAGAAGTTGCAGCAGCAGGTATACTTGACCTAGGTACCTACCATCTGATTGTCCCACATCAGAGTCTGAATCTGAAGATCACTGTCTCACACATTTAGGTATGTAAATCCAGTAAATCTTGCCTGCTATATGAAGCTGGATGTTATGCCCATAGCTTTGCAGTCACTTAAAATCACTGCTAGACACAGCTGATTTGTAAAGACCACCACCACCCTGCAGGCATCCTATGCAGAGCTGAGGAGATCTTCCCACCAGCACTACAAAAGAAAGAAAACCCAGTGGCCTACAGTATGTAGCACATCTTTTCATCCATGCCTAATGGCTAAGCTTTCCACTAATACTACATAAACACTAAATAGGCAAGGATGTTTTTAATTTATCTCCTAAGTTCCTATAAATGGCAAATATCTGTTGAATAATTAGGTGCCTAGAAAATAAGGATGTAAAATTACAGTTTGTATCATATAGTCCATATATATCTTACATCCTAATAGCCATTATTTATTTTATTAAAATTATGGAACTAATAAATATGCTTCTGGGATTCTAGATAAAAGATTTGAAAGCAAACAAAAAAAAAACCCCCGAAAATCCCCAGATTCTGTTCATTTTTCTGGACTTAATGATTAGAAATTTTTTGCATTTCCTTGCCTTGGTGGGATTCCAGTATGAAGGAGACCAGAGGAAGGGATAAAGTAATAATATTCAGAACACTTTTAACTTATAGTGAAAGGCAAATGGAAAAAACCTGAAGCAGGACTGGAAATTCATTCAGTGAAAACACTCTAGTTCAGCAGTTTTATATGGCAGTGACGTCATAAAACCATAACAGAAATATCATGCTAACTCAAAAAGTTTCAAATACTGTAGTAATATATACTGCAAATGGGAAGACGCAAGGAAAAGAAAAATAGGAAGGAGTGAGTCATGAAAAGCCAGCTCATTAATCAAGAGAATAAATGGTGACAAAAGAAAATGTAAAGAAAACTATTCTAAGAAATGAAAGAATTAAAAATGGACTGATGTAACTTCATATGTTACAGACTTAAGACAGAGTATTACCTTCGGTGATATTCAGTTATTGTAAATAGTTAGACTTTTGTGAAACATCTCATTGTGCTGCAGTTCAGGACCATAATCATCACTGCTACCCTCACATCATGGCTGATTTTTGTGTGTATCTTCTATAGTCATTTTTTGTTTTCTTCTCATCTGATTCTCTTTTAAAAGTAGAACAGAAACACAAAACTTTCCTCTAGTCACAAATTCTTAGTCCATATTTTTTCCAAAAAATTTTAACTGATTTCAAGCTGCAGGAAAATCAGATTTAGACTGCACATGTATTTTGCCTCCATTGTAAAGCTAGCATTGTTCTTGGGAGAAAAATCTTCTGTGTGGTAAACTATGTCTAAACCAATCACTAGAATTACTTCTCAAGAAACCAAAAGAAGTTTAAATTGCCTATTTAAAGAAAGTGGTTGTTAACTCATGCTCCTTGGAAGCATGAGTTAACTCACAGCTCCTCAGGATCTGCAGTATGCTCCGATGAGTCATTTCACCAGCATTATAGTTTTTGCAATAGTCGACTGAGGCACTACTAAGCACACACTGGTACAAAGTTTTGGGCACATCCTTCTGGTCTTTGGTAAGTGTAGAAGGTGCCTCTCTACTGCTTTTTGGGAAGACCATTTGGCACCTTTTCCCCCATACGTCCCATGATGTAGTAAGACTCCAAGTCCATGGTCCAGGCCACTAGCCCCACTGAGTGTAAAGACCGCTGGCTTTGCTCATTCCTTCACAAGGCCCCTTGAGAGGAAACAGGGAATAAGTGTGGGACCAGATTCCCTTTCCACCTGTGAACAGGGAGGCATAGAATCTGCACAAGATAACCTGCCACCCCAACCCAGTGAAACCTCAGTTCATCATCCTCCTTTCATTCCTCCCGAGTGCTGATTAAAACAGCCCTTTTGCTTCCCAAAAGCAGCTGATGGCAGCAAGTGCAGCTCTTCTCCTGCGCTGGCTTGTGCTGCCTGTTGGCAGATCTGGCAGTGCTGGTGGCAGCAAGGAGTTGACTTGGGCAGAAGGCACCGACTCCCATGGCTGAGCCTCACGCCTCCCCCAGCTCTCTGCCTTTCCCCAGATTGAAACCAGTACCCCGATGCAGAATATACTCAGCAAGTCTCAGGAAGCCCAACTGGATGTTTCTCCTTCATCCAGAAGATGTAAATGCTCTGTTAAATTAAGTACTGTGAATGGGAAAACATGTCAGGATGGGGGTGGCGTGGGGATTTCTGAGGTTTCTGTGTGGGGGTTGCTGAGATTTTTTTTTTAAGAAAGGCAGTGTCGGAAAAGCCAAAGCGTGAGCAGTTCACAACGCAATTCCTAGCAATGAAACCAGGGAAGCTATTCCCAGGGTGAAGAGGTTTTGGAAAAATTGGTCATTATGTTGTATTGTGAATTAGTTACGCATTTACAAAGGGACATCATACACATAGAAATGTCATTTTACAATCAAGATTAGGATTCAGACTAGACAAAATCAAACAGTTGATTAGCAGACATTCCCATCTTAATCTATACATTTATAACATTACTCTAACACTTTTGTGCTTTTTTTTTTATTTTAATATGATCTCCTTAGAAGGCATATTATTCCTTAAACAAACTAACACAAGTTCTCAAGTTATCTCAGGATAGTTGTTTCAAAAGACAATGCAATATTTCATAATAAACATTTATAATCAGTTTTTTAACAAAGTAATTCATATATAAACAAATGAATCAGTCAGACACTAAATAAATATTTGTACTGGTAAATACTAGCATTTTGCTTATATGATGTAGGACCTGATCCTGCAAGCCCTCTGTATACATCTTTATCCCCACTGAATGATTGATTTCATTTCTTGTTCTGATCTACTATTTTACTTTGAGCTGAGCAAATACTTTCTGGCCACTAAGTTAAGTAACAAAATAAGCACTGGAATACATCCCAGCAGACAATGATTTCCATAGATGTCTTTGTAAATCTTTTTTTTTTTTTTTCATGTTTATGAAATCATCACAAACATTTATCAACAGGCATTCAGTTTTTTGATATTTACAATCATCTGACTTGCATGTTAGTCGAGACTGATCAAATAAATTGCATGTTGCTTGTTCTTGGCTCTCTAACTGAACAAAGCAACCTCTGCACTCAATTTAAAGAACAGTTTCCAAGAATTATTTCATAGGCGATATTGAATTTTACTTTCTCCAGACGTCTGGGCTAGGAACACAAGAGCCTCCAGGAGAATAACAAGCCAGGAGCTCTCCCTGGGGAGGGCAGACAACCAGGAATTAACTTCTAACTGTTCTCATCTACTACAATTACTACCTTCTCCATGGGAATGGGGACAGCCTTTTTTAATGCATACAAAAAGCTATGGCTGGCCCTTTAATTCTGAGTTTACTTGTTCCTTTTCAGTCATGCCTTTTTCCTTGCATGGTAAATCTAGAACAAAGAACTGCAGATAAGAGACATCAAGTGACCTACGCATGCTCCTGGTGCCTTAGGAAATTTATCAGGATATCTTCATACAAATCAATGTATTGGTGAATTCCAATCTCTTAGATGCTTTTTGAAAGAAAACACAGAAGGTGTCAGTTACAGCTGAAAATGTATTTAAGCATCAGAAAACTTAAAATCAATAATTGCTTATTTTTTCTTGCCCAGCTTTATTTGAAATATAGTTTTAAATCAAGGGTATTGAGTTTATTACACATACCCACTGTATTAATTTAAGTTTGTCCGAATTCTGATGGTTTCTGGGGTGCCTCTGAGTTCTTACCACAGTATAACATGAAACGTTCCAAGCATGTGGCAAAATAACGATTGTAACAAATTGCTGCCTGAATTGAAAAGAAGAACTTATTTTGAAATTGCTCTCTCTATATATCTATATATATAGGGATATACACACACGCGCACACACACACACACACGTAAACATACATCCCTATATAAACATTTCTCTAAAATACAGAAATCGATTTTATTATTTCTTATGTTGGTATCATTTTAAATACTTTACTCTGTGAATCCACAATATGACAACTTCAGGCTATCCAGAGAGATAAATCTTAACACAGTCTTATAACCTCCACTAATATAAATATATTGGCCAAGGAACTTTGACCAGCAATAGAAAATTTTTAAACTTAAATAATTATTTTACAGTTATTTTGATTTTAACACAAATTTATACTGAGTACCAATGTTAATGGAAAATATAAAAAAAAATACAGCTTTAACTTCTAACACTGTGTTTCAAGTGAAGATTTATCAAAGGAATGTAAAAAAAAATTGTGTATTAGAGACTCATTCTAAAAAGAGAAACATTAACTTATACTATGTGTTTCAAACAAAGAATACTATATGCCTGCACTTTATCATAAACCACCATGTTAAGTCATAGTTTCTTCTTGCCTGCAAATGAAGGACGTTGGTTCTCAAATCTTCTAAAGTGTACATGAGCATTTGGTTAAATCCTGTTCCTTGGGAAAATAAAGTTCATTTACACTTAGAGTGAACAACAATGAGGAGTTTGTTATTCTAATAAGACATTTAAGGACCTTGGTAGCCAGTACCAGTTGTATTTGCAAGTAGCTTCTCAGTTTTTCTCTTTTTTTAAAAAATAAAGGTACAATCATAGTTATTCATTTACTTTAAAAATTCTAAAGATGAAGAAAAGTAGCGTTTATACATATAAGTCCTCATATAAATTATAAAACTCAAGTTTATCTTACAGAGTTCCATCCCCAGAAGAAGCATAAAGCACTTTTGTGGTACCTTCACCAGTAAATATTTGTATCACATCGAATCTGAGAAATGCAATAAAGATGATACTGCATCCCAAAGCTGAAAGAGAACATTCTTCTGATGCACTCTCTTGTGATGGATGTGCTCCATGGGATCATATGATTGCTGTGACTTGACTGAATTTCAAATAAAGGAAATACGAAGGAATTCACCTCACCAGTTCAGTAGGTATGAGAAATATCAGTGAACAGCAGACTCATCCCATTTGAGGTCAACAGTCTTTGGAAGACAATGTGGAGGGAGTTTAAAACTACAACAGCAAAATCAAATAATAACAACAATAATGAGGTAAACTCCCCTAAAAAGGCCAAACGGCTTGAGATGTCAGGAGAGAGTTCGATTGTACCTGACACCCAAATGTTTCTGTAGCCAGAGTTCAGCGAGCTGCACGGTAGAGGCAAACGTACTTGCTTTGGACCCTAAGCACATTTTGTATTGTTTTGGATCTAAACTGGGGTCACACTGAACCGGATGAAAAATATGGACAACTCCTACTTCTTGACTTCTGAAAGCCTTCAAGCCAGATGTTATTACTTTATTAAAGAGGTCTACATCCTCAAGTCCCCAGCCTTGAATTGAAGTATCAAATCCACCAGCAGTAAGTAGATCACTTTTGTAAATACAGGTAATTCCAAATCCATACTCCCTCCAAAATCCAGTTCTTTTTGTGAAAACAAAACTACTGTCAGCTGGAGGGTTGCTGCCATATATTACTTTTGGATCATATTGGCTAAAGATGATAGGGTAGTAAACCTGTTCTCCCTGAATAGTGTTATCTCTGCATCGCTGGAGGAAATCTGGTGTGAATAACAGATCAACATCACAGAACAGAAGCAAAGTGCTGTTGTCAAATTGAGATGAGGCCATTTCAAGACCTAAACCTCTAGAAAACTTTCCTGCTATTGGAATCAGGGTCATATCTGCCTTAGGATACTTAATGCTGTATTCTTTCATTAGCTCTATGTGTTTGCTGGAGTCTTGGCCCATCTCGGAACTGAAGAGAATTATTGCCAACTTTACATCCTGCCTGGGAATCAGACAAGTCTTCTCAAAGTTATCCATAAATCTTGAGAAAATGTCAAATCTTCCTGTGAGAGGGACAAGAATATGTATTTTCTTGTCACTGCGTCCCCTGATGTCTTTGGTGCCTTGGAATGATGAGGAAAAAATCTTTAAAGAATTCGAAAGAAAAGAGAAAGACTGAGTGTCAGTGTTGGTATCCTCCAGCAGGCTTCTTACATCCAGCTCCTCTGCTTCTTTGAAGAAAGGTTTGCTAAACAATTGCTGAAGGTAAGCGTGGCGTCTCACTGGAACCGTAACTTTCCTTCCTTTGTGCCTTTTGTACAAAAGCAGTAAATCCAAGATGTACTCCACTCCGTGCAGAGGGTCCACCCTGCGGTAGCCATATTGTATTTCCTTGAAATCAATGAGCCTTCCCCTAGATCTAGAGTTCTCATTTATCATTTCCATGACTTGCATCACGGTGTCATCCAGCGCAGCCCGCAGGACACTGCTCAGGCTCTGCCGGGGTGGCTGGTTCTCCACCATCGAGTAAAGAAATTTTCCTGTCAGGAACTCCCACTCGATGACTTCATCCCTTTCACGTGGCTGGAAATGATTGAAAGATGGCATTACTCCCAGTTGCTGATCTTCCTTATTTACTTCACTGTTACTGAGCTTGCTCATCAGGGCACTTTCTCTATGGAGCTGGATGGTCCGATAGCGCAGTTCGGAAATTTTGCGACTCAGTATGTAATTGTGCAGTCTGTATTGGTAGGCTGGTCTTTTGTTTGGATGAAGTGTTATGGCTGTGTGAATCTTGCTGTTGTGAAGATCTTGAATGTAACCCTTGCGGTTGTGTTCATAGTTTTCATGGAACAATTGTTGCATCTAGAAAGAGAGAGAGAGAGAAGGAAAAAAAAAAAGGCATTAAATGGAAGCACTTCGACCCACAAAAGGACCCACACTGGTACCATTGATCATTACTAATTTTTATAGATAATAGCTATTTTTAAGCACAGACCCTTAAAGTATTCAGTAGGAATTATTTACACTGTTTTAGTCTCAGTTTCACTACTGTCCAAACTAAGCAAATATTGACCTCTAACTAAACAGAAGGGCAGATATCTTGGGTTTATCTTTACTTTGTCTAACTGCAGAACTAAACGCAACACTTACTTAACTGAAGGTCTGTAGGTAATATTTTTGAGTTCCTAGGTGCAGGCTGAATGCTGCTATGCATGAAAATCTAAGCATTCACCTACATCAGCACAGATCCTTACTAAAAGGCTAGCAACACCAATCATGTTTTTTAAGAGGACCTTGGATTTATGTCTTTGGAGCACAAAGCTGGTTGTATTTCCTACAGGTGTACGCAAATGGACACTGCTACTTAACATTGAAAAACTGAATGGACTTCATTTCAACAAAACTATTTTTTTCATGCAGCCAAAGAATTCCATGATTGAAATATAACCATTGGAATATGTGTGTTGGCAGGGGCACATATAATATAGTATGTCAATTAAGCTATAGGTCATGCTAGTATAACTCACCCTAAGTAACTTCCAATGTATTTCTGCAGCAAGAAAAGGCATTCCACTTCTGTCAATTAGTAATTGTAATATCTTCTAAATAGTGAAGAGATACATTCTATGGCTGAAGTACAGGTCTAGGATTTAAAAGTATCGCACCTTTATACCTTTCTGTGCTAACAGCGAAACTATGAGCAAACCATGAAATTTTCTGATTCAGTTTCCTCCCTAAAATAAAACTTAGAAGTGATATGGAGGAGTAAAATATTAACATCTTAAATACACTTAAGACCCACCACTCTTTGCTAAGCTAACACATACTAACTCCAGAGAAACAAAATTACTTTCCACGAGTAGCTGATAAAGTAGAAGAGGCTTCTCTTTTTTCATCTGCAAACAGACTGGTCTGTAATTAATACATAAGGAAAATGTGTTAATTAGATAGAAAATGTTGTTCAAGGAGGTGTTGTAAGCATGAGCTATAATCAGATTTTGAGACGGGTATTGAATTTTGTCTTTTATATGCTGAGGAAATCAAGAGAGGTGAGGTCTGATGACACAATGCCTCATGCAAAACATTTAGCTCATTTTACTGCAATTCTAGAAGAGAGGTTTTGCTGCTAGAAGTAATATAAAACATCAGGCAATAAACGTAAAATAACTCCTAATAAAGCTAAGAACCATGACAATTATTTAAAATCCGTTAGCATGTATGAGAAATATACGTTGTCATATCTAGTAAAACAGAATTTTAATACAAAATTTCTGGAATATCCCTCCCACCACATTCAGACCCCAAATGACTCTACTTGAGCAAACGTAACTACTACTATTAGTCAGGTCAGCATTTTTGAGGCTACAGTCATATAACATGGAGAAAAGAACAGCCTAATTCTAAGAACTACTTTAAGCTATTTTAAATTTGCCTTTAATAAAACAGATATGTCTGTTATATTAAAGAGTGAGTGAGAAAAAACATACATAGTTACAAAATGACTCAAATATTCCTTATTCAGAACTTCTACCTAAAGCTGTCAAGAGCACATTTGTTCTGTCTTGGGAGGTGGGTATTTTGCTTGTCACGTGAGATGAAATGAACCAGCGACATGAGGGTCTGGGCGACTTCCTTGCTAACACAGAGCACAGGAACCAACACCACCTTTACTGAGTCAGCATTTAGCCAGCAGTGCTGGCAAAATAGAAATATGGCTTCCTTGAGGACAAGAGATCGACACTGGCAGGACAGGCAGATTAGAGATTAGGGATTGAATCCCAGAGAAAAGTGCCTGGGAAAGGGCTGGGTGAAAATATTTGCTCTTTGCAAGAGTAATTTTCCCTTCTCCCTCTACAGTTTACCTTTTGAATAACGAAAAATGATGAGTTTATCAGGTGAGATTTTCATCTCTCCAGTCATAAACTACATTCCCTTTCTGGGCCCTTTTATTTAAAGCTGTCTACTGTGTGCTCTGCAAGATGACTGTGCTTTTGTATTCTTAATTTTTTCTTGAAAAAGTTGAATCCATGATTTTCATGTTTAGAATTTCACATTAAAATTCCCTTGTAAGAAAATAAAGAAAAAGAAAATGTAAAACACTGAAAACAAAAGAAAGAAGGGGAGGCTGTTTGGTTGCTGAATTATATCAACATCCTTCCCCACAAACCATGATGCTCCTTTATCAAAGTCCTCTAATCAAAAAGAACCACTTGAGTTTTTCTTCAACCACAATGAAGAATTGTATTTGAGTATAACGGAAACAACTATTAACTACCTTTACACATTTAGCTTATGGTACATGAATTTTCACAGTAAGTTTTATACTAAGTAGTATAATGTATTTTATCCAAAAAGATTTTTAACAGATGACAAACTATTGCTGTAAAACTAAATGTCATCCTCCTATTGTGCAAATTCTTCTGTAACCCTTGACTTATTACAAGCTCTGCTTCACAGCAGATTCATTAGCAGCACTCATTTAACAGGAATACTCTATTAACTTAAATACTGCATTTTTATTACATTCCAATTTCAGATGCCTTGGTTTATTAGATATGCTCTGCTGAAATCATAGCAAGAGGATGTACTCCATTATACTAATGATTTTGCTTTTGATAATCAACAACAGATTAACAGCAGCAACGTAAAAAAAAATTGAATCAACTCAGTAATACAGTATTATCACACATATACAAAACTGTACTGATCCATTTAAAATTATGTCACTGAACAATTTTAATAGATCTCAATACAGTGAAAACAGTTCAGAACAAGTATGACACTGAAATCATAAATTCTTGCTGAAGATAGTAGGTTTTAATCTTCGTGCCACACAGAAATTTCTTTTCAATATTGCAGGACAAAAACATCTTTTTACAACTCAAATTATGAACATCTACATGAAAGCAATTAAATGTGATCCTAACTTTGCTTTGAAATTTCTAAGCAAGGTGCTCAAGCCTATAAGGCAAAGGGAAAGATGACAAGTTTCCTGGAGAATGGATTTGTACAAGGGCCTGAATTGGTGAATGCAGTAAAAAAAAATCTGGAAAAGGAGGTGATTTGGAAGGTGGCAAGAGTCACTGAACCTAAATTAAAATTATTCAGCATGGTTAAAGTAAACCTGCCTGCAAAAGTTCTCATGATTTTGAATGGCTAGGTTAATAAAACAGTGGATTAAATTCTGTGTAGATAAATGCAAAGCACATGTGAAGACGGCAATACTAATCATACCTGAAGAATGTCAGACCTTGTGCAAGCTGTTAGCACCCTGGAAAGAGAACCTAGTTACACAGTAGGCAATTCTGTGCAAATGCCATGTTGATGTTCAGTAGTGATGAAAGGAAAAGCAAACAGAGTAAGGACAAGCCTACAGTGAATCAGAAACGTCATTATATGGTTGTGTCCATAGCGCACTTGAATCTTCAAGGCTGTGGGCAGGTATCTTGTCAGTATCGTGATGCTCCATCTGAAATTGATAACATATGGGTAGAAAGGTACTAATCCATGTCACCAGATGACCAAACATGGATCATTAGGTGAATAGATGACTATGGTGAAAGGGAGCAATCCAAACAGGGCCAACCTCAAGATCTTTAAAGTCAGTAGCACCATAAGGGAAATGGATAGGAATAATAATCATCTCTTTTACATAAAAAACTATGACATGTACAATGAGGCTCTCAAGATTCAAAAATAGAAAAGGAAATATGTAGCTCAACCACAGAACTTACTGGCACAGCAAGCTGCTGATGGTAAAATTTTTGCATGGCTTCAAAGAGCAAGCCAACAGCTTAGTGGGAGACTTCCGTCATTGCTATGTTAAACACAAAGGTATGCTTTCTGCACAACACTGCTGTACTGCAGACGCCTGGAGCCACAGCTGAGCCTATATCACAATATGTCTTTATTGTCGTACATTCCTGTCTTGGCTTCTTCTACTGGTTACTGCACAGAGATGATCTTTTGTGAAATCAATGTTTAGATGATATTTTGTGAAATCAATGTTTAGTCTGACATGATACAACCACTTTAAGTTCACTGAAAACAGTGAATGGGAGAAGTTGTCTTTAATACAGGGAAGCACATTTTATTTTTTCATATTGCATCACTTTGTGACTTTCCTGAAGAGATTGATGTCTTCTGAACATTTCTAACAGCATAACTAACATAAGATTTGGCAAGGACTTCTGCTTGCCTCTTTTCATGCCAGCTGAAACTACAAGTTGGCAAGAAATGTGAATAATCTAATCATGCTCTGAGGAACTCTGAACTGCAAGCAGGAATAAAATAAAATGAGAAGAAACAAATTAAGAGTAAAGGCAACGCTTTATTATCATGGCAGAGAAATACAATAGCTAATACGTAAGCACAATGTAATTTGCACCGCAAGTTCTGAAATCATTGTAATCTCTGTGATTTACTGATGTAATAAGAAATGAAAGTTCTTCTTACATATGCACAAAAGCCCAAACCAACCTACTTTATTATTGCAAGACTATCACATATTAAAAAATTGAATGCAAATAGTGCTTGCAATGCAAAAAGCAAATGCTTTTTAAATTAACATAGTTTTTCTTTGAGCATTGTTTAAGAACAATTTCTCCCATTTAACAGAGAAGTCACAGAACTTAATCCTTCATCAACTCTAGCTCTTCCTAAATCTACAATAGTACTAAACTGTTGACAATTTTATCTAAACTGGACTTTTAATAAATTTAGAAGCAAGATGAACAGGAACTATTTCTCATCTTTCTTCACCCTGTCCTTTAGAGTTTAGCTCTCCTAAAGATGAAGATGTATTCACTATTTCCAGCTACTTTAAGGAGCATTTCATCCATATGAAGAACACATGTAAAATCTACTGTGTTTGAGATGATATGGTTTGGCTGAACAACAGCGAGGTGAGTACCTTAATCAAAGGACAAGTTAAAAAAAAATTAAAAATTCAGGTAACTACAAACATATTAGGACATTCTCAATAATGTATTATAATAAAATGCAACACTAAGCTATGGGTGATCATAACTTTCTGGACAAGAAGACATATTTCAGCAAGCCACTATGCATGGTGCTATGAGAAAAACTGTCAGCCTGGAAAAGATAAGGATTAATACTGGAATTATGAAATGCATATGAACTGGATAAAAACCAGCTATGTTTAAATGGGGAACTGTCAGTTTGGAGGGAAGTCATTACAGAAGCTTCTGAGGAACAACATCATACCTAGTGACACTGACACAAAATCTGGGGCACTGCTCATGACACAAAGTCAGGGACATAATGAAGAGAAAAGAAGAGGAGACACCCCACAACAAGAGCTGGAGAACTTGGAGAGAAGCAACACTGCAGAAATTCAGTTGTTATAAAAATACAACACACATAATACTACACTCATGGTTTGAAGACATAGGTGACTAAATATCTCAGGAAAGTTGACCTTTTAAACTGGAAATAACAAGTAAGGAGAACATAAGAATATTAGCAGACAGTAAGGTGACATGGAGAGATGATGAAACATCAGTGTGAATCCTCCACAGAAAATGAAAACAAGATTTTTGTGTTGCATCAGTCAGAATATTTCTGAAAGACACAGCAGGCAGACAATTTCTCAGAATTCTGAACCTGCATCTTCATCAAATGTGTGGGACCAAATCATTGTAAATGACATTTACCAGGATGAGAAAACTATCCTATGAGAAGAGGCTAATGTTATTTGGCTTTTTAACCTTGCAAAATGAAGGATAAAAATCATGTTGTCTCTAAATATATTAAATAAATAAGAAAGAGATAGTGAAAGCAAACTAACCTTATGTTTACCTGGGCAGGGCATTAAAGGAAAATTTCTAGCTATCAGAAGAAAAAGGGTTTAGATCAGATTTTCAATATAAGTAATGCATACAATTTAATCAGGTTATAAAAAGCTGGATTGCTTGTGAGTAGGGGAATCAATGACTTGAGAGATGCATTCAATTTTTTCTAATGATACAGTGTTTGTTTTTTAGTAAGAATGAATTACATGTTATTAATTGGCAGCAGCCAACGTTCCTACAAAGAGACATTATATTGAAAATACCTAACATCTTCCTTCTGTTCACAGTCCTCAGCCAACAGTAGTTCCTTATGTTTCTACTTAGTGTAATGCCTAACAAAGCAGCTTTATATCTGTAAAAATTATAACTGATAATGTAATAGCTTTATAGCACAACCATTTTGCCCCCACCTCCTTTCTCACATAAATCAAGACATTGGACTGAAATCATGTCAGCACACTGTAAGCCAACAAATACCAAGACAAGCTAAGATAAATCACTCATGAAACAGTGCTGCTCTGTTAATATTAGTAGACTTTTTTGACATGTCATCTCTTTACAGCTTTAAACTAAAACACCCCACTCCAAATCCCAAAGTTTTCTTGCAATGTAGGAGAGATAATATAAGAAGGATGTATAAAGTCATGCTGTTTTGTGTACGATTCTAGCTACCCTCCTGTATAGGGATACTTCACCAAGCACTCAATGTAATAAAATCCAACAAAACTGTACAGGCAAAAAAAGCATGTGTTGGAAAAAGAATGGTGAATACTTGAACCGTTGTAATTTAGCCTATAAATAGGCAAATTAAACAGCACTGACATGCAAGTACAGGAGCATACATGTAAGAAAACAGCAAAATGTTTCAAATTACCCTCTGCACTACCAAAGTGGAACAGTTGTGGGAAAGGCTGCATTTCAGAAGTCAACAGATTTAAGGAAACTAGGCTGTCACCCTTTTAGCTTGCTCATGTTTGGTGTGCCTGGTGTCACTAACACCCTTCTTTGGCACAAACCAGCTTTCAGAGTAGGAGCACCACTGGTAACAGGGAAGGGGTGAGGGATTAACAAACTGGTAACAATGCAAGTGCAAACCGTATCCTGGGCTGCATTAAAAGCAGTGTGCCCAGAAAGTCAAGGGAGGTGATTCTGCCCCTCTACTCTGCTCTGGTGAGACCCCACCTGCAGTGCTGCATCCAGCTCTGGAGCCTGCAGCTCCAGAGGAAAGACATGGACCTGTTGGAGTGGGTCCAGAGGAGGGCCACAAAAATGATCAGAGGGATGGAATACCTCTCCTATTAGGACAGGTTGAGAGAGTTGGTGTTGTTCAGCCTGAAGAAGAGAAGACTCCAGGGAGACCTTATTGCAGCCTTCCAGTACTTAAAGGGAGCCTATAAGAAAGATGGGGACAGACTCTTCAGCAGGGCCTGTTGCGATAGGAAAAGAGGTAATTAAATTAAATTTAGATTTACACTAGATATAAGGAATAAATATTTCACAAGGAGGGTGATGAAACACTGGCACAGGTTGCCCAGAGAGGTGGTGGACGGCCGTCTGTGCAAATATTCAAGGTCAGGTTGAATGGGGCTCTGGGCAACCTGATTGCTCATTGCAGGGGAGTCTGAGTAGATGACCTTGAAAAAGGTCTCTTCCAACTCAAACTATTCTATGATAACAACAGCCCCCCACTCACTGCCAATCTTCTTTCCATTGGCATGTGAAAGGGCAAAGGCTGGCTCAGGGGTTTCAGTGATGGTGAAGAACTGACTCATTCCCTATTCTGGATTAAAAAAGAGAAGTGATCACTGAGAAGGTGTAACTGATTTTTCTGTGATAGCTTCAGCTTTATGTAATTCAGTGATCTTTAGATTTGTGGTTGCTCCTCCATCCCCCTGTCACTGAATGCTCAGGAAAGGAAAGCACATCCATATTGTCATGGAGTTACATGGTGAAGTACTGGCAACTGCGCTGGGACCAGCTACATGCTTACAACATGAGTCTTAGGAGCTGAATATGCCTTCCTCAGCACTGAGTAGAGCTACAGACCAGCAGGTAAATCCCACTGCAGTTTTGCCATTCATTTCCTCATTACTGAAGGTGATTTATCACAGTAGCATTGCCTCTAGGCAAAAGCCCCAAGCATCCACGCACTTTAAATCCTTTTGAAGAACTTGGCAGGACACATGCACTTGCTTAGGCAATAGGTCCGTGCTTACAACTTTTCTAAACAATAAAACTCTTCTCGGGTTCCCCCCAGTCAGGTGAAGGGACAAGCCACCATCATGCAAGCCAAATCCTCCCACGCCCTCAGGGCCGTACTGACAAAACGGATCTTATCCCGTTTCCTGCCATCCCAATTCCATGCCAATTTTTGTTGCCATGCAATTCAATGTTTTTGCCGGTGTATGGACAAATCTGTCATACAGTGAGAAAGGGACAATTTAAGATCAAGAGGTAAAAACTATTTTTTACTTTTAATTCAAGGTTTAACAAGGCCAGGTGCTGGGTCCTGCACTTTGATCACAGCCCCATGCTAGAGGCTTGGGGAGGAGTGGCTGGAGAGCTGCCCAGCAGAAAGGGACCTGGGGGTGCTGGTGGCCCGGGTGCCCAAGGCGGCCAACAGCGTCCTGGCCTGTACCAGAAATGGTGTGGCCAGCAGGAGTAGGGAAGTGATCGTGCCCCTGTACTCGGCACCGGTGAGGCCGCACCTCAAATACTGTTTTGGGCCCCTCACTGCAAGAAGGATGCTGAGGTGCTAGACCATGTCCAAAGAAGGGCAACAAAGCTGGTGAGGGTATGGAGCACAAGTCTTCTGAGGAGCGACTGAGGGAACTGGGGTTGTTCAGTCTGGAGAAGAGGAGGCTGAGGGGAGACCTCATTGCTCTCTACAGCTGCCTGAAAGGGGGTTGTGGTGAGGTGGGTGTTGGTCTCTTCTCCCAAGTAACTAGCAATAGGACGAGAGGAAATGGCCTCAAGTTGCTCCAGGGGTGGCTTAGATTTGATATTAGGAAAAATTTCTTTATGGAGTGAGTGATCAAGCATTGGAACAGGCTGCCCAGGGAGGTAGTGGAGTCATCATCTCTAGAAGTATTCAAAAAATGTGTAGACATGGTGCTTCGGGACATGGTTTAGGGGGCATGGTGGCTTTGGGTTGATGGTTGGACTTGATGGTCTTAGAGGTCTTTTCCAACCTTAAAGATTCTGTGAAAGCAATTATTTGTGTTTAATATTCACAGTATATTTGTCATTATAGCCTATAAAAGGGAAATGCTCTGAGGTATTACGTATCAGTGCACTCAATTACTGTGATGCAAAGGGTTTTTTCTCACCTTGTTTGATTGGGTTTTAGGAGTCCTAGGAAGTATTATTGTTTGAGGCTAAAATTTGAGGCTAAAATGAAAGCAAAAAAATTTTTTTTCAAGATGTTTTTACTACTTTTTACCCTCAGTTTTACCTAATTTTCTTCAGAATCCATTTTGATACAAAAGACAGCAAAAATGAACAGCCCTATGATCCCTGAAGTCCACCGTTACTTGGAAACAGCACTTCAGTTTCCATAAATGTTAAAAGAAATAATAGGAACATCTTTACTGTAACTAAAGGATTTATCTACACAATGTACCAAAAAAGTTTTCCTTTTAAGCTTAGCATCACAATTATTTATTAACAGCTAATTAATATAAACTGCCCTTGCACAGTGACAGGCATTCTACCACACCATTCTGTCATCCCCAAACTTCTCTTCTGCAAAAACATGAGTTTTGGGAACTTGTTAAGTAATGTTAATCCAGTGCAACCTGATGCAACTTTGATCTTCAGCCTTGAAGCTGACCCTGCTTGAAGAGCAAGGGACTGGACCAGATGATCTTTATTTAACTTAAATTATTCTATGACCCTACAATTCTATATTAATAAGTATTCTGACATTCTGACATTACAAAACATAGTTTGAAGAGGAACAGACTGTGGCAGAAATGTCTACTGTACTAGCAGTATTAGAGAATCTGCACATGGCATTCTCCAAAGGTCTTTCAAAAAAACCATAAGCTTCGGGAGACTGGAAACACTGCCAAGTCAGAGTATTTTTAACTTGTTAATACATGACCTATGTTATATGGCACATATGCAGAAGCAAACATATAGCATGATGCAAAATTTTTTGGAGTAACTCAGCCTTAAAGAGATGCTACTTCCTCTGTTTATTTACCCTTTTTTCCCTTTATCTTAGAGTTAATTTTTTCACCTACCACTTTTCTTGGGAGTGTCTTTCTCTTCTGCAGACTTCTAGAAAGGATTTAGATAAAGCAAAAAATAATAATTCTCCTGTGCTTAGTAGACAAGACTTCCATTCAATCAGATATGTAAGTCTTTTTTTTTTCCCCAGTAGGTCTAAAACTAAATATTTTATATAGACCTGGAATTATGTATCAGGAGGCCTATGAGAAGAGTACTATAACATTCCTGAAGATGACATACATAGTCTCAACAAAAGTATTGTACACAGCTGGTTAAACAAAAGGACACCAATGGCAATTTCATCACCTGAACTTCCATGCAACTTTAAAAAGCTGACTGATACGCAGTTGATGCCGTGAAGAATGCTGTATAACATACTGTGATGACTATGATATTTCCTTTTTGCTAACAAGACCGTACGCATATTTACCAGATAAATGGCAAATGAGAACACTCAGCTTAATACTGAATACTCAATACTTATTTAATGGTCAAAGTAGAGCTGTTAAAGTAATGCCTGAGGAGAAAAATCAGTTTGCTAAAGTTCTCTGAAAAGCCCATGAAGGTGAGACTAGAGGTTAGTAAGAAAGAGGTATTTTAAAAAGTCAAAGCAAAAAGTCAAAAGAGAAAGCATCACAAGAGGACAAGGATGGGACACCAACCTATCCTGGGGAATAGTGAGGACCAATACAACTACATGACGAAGCAAGACCTGGGAAGGTCAGATACACTGGAAGGAATTTATCAGAAAACATGTCTTGCCCCATATAGAAGGTGGCAGTATACCAGCATCTCTTCTCTGCTAATAAAATGCTTCTGAAGGTAAAGACAACAAGGCAGTCATTTTCTAATATTGAAGGGTTGCTAGACTGAAGATCAACCCCAAAAGGGCCTGGGACTGCCAGCCAGTCTCACCAGACCTGCCGGTATATGGCTGAAATGTTAGGTCATTGAAGTTTGCTGTCCTCTGCGGACTGGAACAAAACAGACAGGAGTTTGGTGAGTTTCTCAACACAGAGTTTGTTCAGATCTCTGATCTGATTTCTAGAGATATTTTCTCCTCAGATAAGAAGTGTTTTCATAGCTGAAAATATTCATAACTCATAATAGCAAATCAGATTACTAATAAAAAAATAACACAAGCAGTGAAATGAGAAAAATTATTTAAAAACTCATTGAGGTCCTCACAAAAAAATCACATTTGCTGGAAAAAATCCTGTAACTTTATCTGTATTTTAACACAATCCATAATTATGTATCTAAAATACGATTACTCTGGAGGCACAGGCACACAGCTTGTTTTCTTCTTTACAGTTCATCAACAACAATTTTCTTTATCTTAAGAACTTATTATTCTACTGCAACTACACTTCAGAATACTGTTGGTTTTACCCTTTAAAGAAGCTTTTGAAGCCTTTAATTATTAGAAGAAAATTCAATAAAGGCTTGCATAACCAATTAAGTACATATTTATATTCCAGGACTATCAAATAATGTTGAAACGATGTATGAAGAACAGCATCCATAACTTCTATTAAGTAACACTATGAATTCCGTGTTTACAAATCAACTGTCTGAATATATTACAAATTTGTTCACATTGATGCCTAAACACTACAACAAAAACAGTGTAGGAAAACATTTGGCCTCAAGCGTCTTTGTTTATTCACAATTAGCAATATTTCATGAAGAATTAGATTAAGTATTTCAATTCCCCTGTCCATTAGCCTCATTTGGATAGATTTTCCACACAAAACAAAGGACAAATGTTATAAAGAGACACATAACTGAAAAACTTACTTAAAAGCTTAGCATAGGAGTAATACTTGCTTATATCTTTAAAGATGGAGAATAAGAGTTCAATCTGCAGCATCCACTTTAAATTACACTCAGCCAGGCAGCATCAGATAGACTCACTGCAGTCTTTTATGCAGTGCTGGTCTAAGGACAGAGGCAAGAATGTGAGATAGAGGTAATACATGTTTTTAAAACTAACTAGCATAAAAGGAAAATATAAACATGCTTCTAGGGGAAGAAAACTTTGAGAGACCTAAAAAGCTGCCTGGAAGACTTTTGGATATCTTAGATAGCTAACTAGTTTCCTTGCTTCAATCTCAGGCCATGATGTTTGGATTTCTGTTTTCTGGTAATGTGCAACATATTGATAAAATCTGAGATATCAAAAGGTATAAAGGATGACAGAAATTGGCAAACTAAAAAGAGAAACAAATCAGGGCTAGTGTGTACCTAAGACTTACAAGCAAGAACATATTGTTAATATAAAAAAAGGCAATCTCATAAAAATCAGCACTTGTAGCAGAGCACTGACTTTCTGTTTAAAATTCTAAGGGCATTAAATTTATTTGCTTTGCTTTGAAGCCTGTGTGTTTATTCAAACTGCACTCAAAATCTGGCATCTTGCAAAAGCTGTTGGGTGGAGTAGGTGTTCAGTCCTCCAGACATGCTGGAGCAGAGAAGTCCTGAAAGACAGCATCCAGAAAGGAAAAAAAAACCACAACAAAGAAACCATAACAAAATTTTTAAATGTGGCAGAGGCTACAACCCCTTCTGCACACATTTGCCTGGATATGAGACCATGAATGTCATCCCATTTCATGTGATTTCAGTATATCTAGGCTTGACAGAAAATGACAGATGACACAAGCACTGAAGTGTGTTTAAGCATTCAGCCATGATTTAATATATTCATTTACATCTATATGGAAGAGGTTTGGGAGATTTAGAGCTATGACAGAGGGCTGCCCACAGCAGGAAATACTGCTGACTGCTAATTTTGACCTTTCTTATACGATTGAAAAAACAGGGATAAATTGTATCGTTACAGCAAGCCACTGAGCAATGCCCCACTCAGGGTACCATATCCTTCTATCTGCATGAGGTAAGAGGGAGGAAATATTTCTTCTTCCACTTGTCTTTGACCATGCTACAGCATTTGCCTGCTGTGTCTAGACCTTTTCTAGCTCTTTAGGCTCACCTTTGGGTATGCAGGTGTGAACACAGCGTTCAGTGAGACATGACGCCTTATTGCCAAGAGAAAGGAGATTTACAGAGCCCTTTTCCAACAGAGCTAAGTCTAGGTTCCCCTCTTTGCTCATTCAACTAGTGGTGGGGCTTTGTATTCCCATTATGCAGAGGTCCTGCCTGCCTGGGTGCAGGGTCTACCCTTCCCAGGCAGGGGCAGGTGACTGAATTTGTCACTGGGAGCAGAGCCCTGAAGATAACTGCAACTAAAACCTGCCTCCAGCCAGATTTTTCTAATGCTAGAGATATTAATTTTACAGAGGAACCATAAAGTGATGCAGTTACAATAACACAGGAATAATTTCCAAGTAATAGATAATGGAAATCAGACATGCCTTTTTTACTAGGACAAAGAAATAGAAAATCAGCAGATGAAAAATGGAGAAAAGGAAAAAGCCTGTGTGTGATAAAGTAGCTAAGGAGCCAGGGCTTCTTAACATCACTGACGCTCAGAACTTAGCGTGACATTAAAAGGATTAAACATACAGATAACAAGAACATCCAAGGCAACATTATAAGGGACAAATGCAGTGAGAACCCTTGCTGCTCTGGGGCAAAAGCGATTTGGTAGCTCAGTAACAGCCCATTGCAAGGTCTCAGCATGAGATCACTGCAAAGATCAAGCCTACAGAATGCAGTATCAGTAACTCTTCTCAGAGAAATGTATTTAGTAAAAAAAAAGAATTTGAGCACTTTCACATACATCACATCACATTAACATACTGAAAAAAAGGATTTTCAATACCTTTGGACAACAAAACAATAAATGTGGACTGGTGAAAAGAGAACTCTTCTCTTTTTTTAATTTGCTAAGCACATCTCAGGAACATTTAAATATATTGCAAAGTCCCATTTTCAACTCTCATGTTAAGTAAGAAAACAGAAGCATCAGCAGACATACCTAGTATGGACCAAGGCGCTCTATTCTACCTCTGCTGATTAAATACTCCCTTCTTACAATAAACTTATGCATAAAATTTATAGCAACCTCTACAAAATTTCTGAATTACTGAAACCTGATTCTGGTGGCTGGCAGACCTAAAACTGGTTTCCCAGAAGTAACCACTGGAGAATTAAAGACTGAACTAGAGCACCCAAGAAGTCAGAATCCTCCCAAATAAACAACAGGCAAAATCTGTACGGTAAGCCTTTCTGTTACACTTCTCCATTCCCGTGACATAAAAGCTGCTCAACAGTCTGCATACTGATAGCCTGCATGATAGGTCAGATTTAACCTCTTTTTGATTTAATTTTCCTACACTCGCTGAGTCATTACTCAGCTGAGGAAGTGAACAGCATGATGTCCTTGTCAACCTGGTTTTCCCTTCTTGCTTTGTCAGTAAAAAAAAAAAAAAAAAGGATGTTTAAATTAAGATTTTACTTCTTATGGTGTAATCAATGAGATTAAGTATAGCTTCCTTCCACCAGATTTTATTAGCAGTAAAATGTATGATAAATTATGAACCAACCTTGAGCTAAACATCCAATTAAAATAACATAAGCATGGCAGGATGTCTATTATAAAGTTTTTCTTAGAAGAAAACCTAATTATATTGCTATTATACTTTTCCACAGGCGTAGTTGTGTTTTCTGACTGAATGGGATGGAAATAGTATTAATTAACATGAATGTATTCTTACAACATCACTGAGAATTAGTCTTACACTTAAAATAAGCCTACTGAATTATATGCTTCTTGGGGACCGGAGATGTTGCATTGAACAGTGACTTTTCATCCTCCCAGGATTATAAAATATCCTTAACAAGATATTCCATTGTTGGATTTCTGAAATGGAAGTGCTGCTGTAAAAAGAAAAAGTCTTCCAGCTACAGAGTGGTAACTTAAAACCCATTTTATACTGCCTCATATGTTTTGTGGCTGAAAATGTTAGTGGTTTTAATATATATTTGAAGATTTATGTTATGAAAAAGTGGTATTACCCTCTTAATGGCAACTTCTAATTCAAATAATAGAATTCAAACTTTTTTTTTTTCAGGTGTACATTCATTGGCTCTTCAGTAATTAGCAATTTTCTTACAAATCACAAAATCTTGGCATCAAGATTTTGTGATTTCTTACAAATCACAAAAGTTAGCTTGGCGACTAACTCATTAAGGAATTCGTAATCTACATGCACTGTGTCTTGTATAAAATTATATCACATCATTCTGTTTTACACCAAATCTGTCCTAGCATAATCAAATATACAGAAAGCAGTTCTACAACTGCTTACCATAAAGGTTTTGGAACAAAACAAAACAAAACAAAACAAGATGATAAATGGGGAAGTGCAATGGGGTAGAGCAAATTGCCAGGATTGATATATTTGGAGAAATACTGAAAAGAAGCAAATTCCTGGTGAAAACAATTCAGAAAGGACTTTGGATTTTACCAATACAATTGACCTAAGTAATTCAGAAATGAGTTGGCTCTTGTTTTTATTAAATTGTTGGTTGGCTTGATTTTTGTTTTGAATGGAGGATGTAAGGCAGAAGGGAACAGGGAAAGGAGAGTAAAAATCGAAACAAAGTGCAATAGTTCATTTTCATTTTCTCCTGTCTCTCAATGTAAAATGTTATAAAACCTTGAAGGAATGAGACCAGAACTATAGAAAGCTGGGCCTATTTCTGTAGGATAATATTACATTTATTTTTAATAGGATGAATACTTAGAAAATTACTCCTCTGTCAAGGTAGCCAATAGTTCTATTTAGTAATGATGGTGGCACCACATAGTAAGTTAAACTCTTTCTCACAGAATTTCATTTTATGATCAGCTTGAAAAAACATTACAGAGCTGTTTGAAACCCACCTAACGGGATTATTATTACATTTGTTTTCTTGGATATATGCCTACAGGAAGCTTTTATTTCTGTTACAACTGTGCCTAACAACTCCTATGAAGAGTAAAACCAGACAATGTTTGTTTAAAATACTGAACAAAATGGGGAAAATAATAAGAACTTTAGGGAGAGATGATAATAGGAGTAAGTTCATTCAAAAGCATAGCAACAAAATTATTTTTCCTATACTGTGATGGAAGGCAGATGTGGAATGTGAGAATGCAAGCAGTAAGGCACAAAGGGTATTGACACTCAAGTCGCACTGAGATAGGGTTTAGGAGGATGGGTTGAAATGTCACTGTATCTGTCTCAAAACCAGGTAGACTTTGTCTTCTGAGAAAAACTATATACTATAACGTGCAAATGACTTCACCAATACATAAGAGTTCACAAATCTTACCAAGAAGGAAGAGAGAAATAACGTATTGGAACTTCCTGCTTATAAGCTAAAATGCACTAAGTCTAAGAATGAGAGACATAATTGGTTATTGTTGCTACCACCATTGTGAAATGCTGAACTGAACAATTGTTTGCTGAAAGATTTCATCAAGCAAGCAGGAGATTCAGCTGTCTTCATTGGAAATCAGTTTCGGTCTTTTTTCTTTAGTGTCAGCTGGGTTCTTTAACATTCATAACATCTATCAACATATTTTCATTACAGATGTCACCAACAGGATTTTCTTTCAAAAAGACGTCTAAATATAGAGATCTGGCACTGTTTGGAATTGCAGTGACCTCTTTCACCAAATAGGCATGTTGTATTTAATCTATTTGTAAAAGGAAAAATAATGCTGTTAGTAACCCAGACTTAAGCTTTTTCACACTTAGCCTAGCTATACAACAGCTGCTATATGTTAATGTATTTCAGTCACTACCAGTCTGAATTACAGATACGCAGGTGACATAGAATAGCTCAACACCAAAACAATGAAAAAAACCCATCTAGCCCAAAGGATCTTTCTGTATTTACATAATTAGGAAGCATGTAAGTTGCATCAGCTCATTTCTGTACTTGAATCAAATTGAAAAACCTCTTTTCCCATTTTACAATTTTATTCTTTCTCTCATTCAGCTTACAGAAACTGTAGACATTTGAACTAGTCCTCACTTACCTTTCCAAGATAGGTGTCTACAAAGTATTTCCTCACCAACCCCTAATTTTAAAATGCCCACATTAGAAGCCTTAACACATTATGACATGAAATCTATTTTTGTATAAAATAAATTCAGAATCATAATCACTGAACTTTCATCAATTTCATGCAAGACTTGAAGGAGAAAGCAAAACCTGGACACACAGCAAGAAGCATCCACAGACAATTACGTTTAATAACTGCTTTAACATAGGCAATTTCTGGTACAGGATGTGTATTTTCAGTGCAGTCTGATCTATTAATTTCCTACAGTTGACTTAGATTAGAAGTATGAGAGGAAAAAACCAGAACCACTTAAAATATGAAATGATCCAAAACCATTGTTTCTTATTAAAGACTGTTTCTGGAGATCCCTGAGTAACAGTTTTATAATGCCTTCAAAAGCATACAAATTTAGGCATATAGGGCCTTTAAGGAGTTGAAATACCTCATTTGATACTACCCAGAAAGCTGACCCACAGTAGCTTTCATAATGTTATTTTAAGTGACTTTTGTTAACCTAGGAGAGCCACAGGCCTCTGCTTCTGCTGGCCTCCAAAGTCTTCACTTAGCATCTAGAAAAGCCTTCAGTTTTAAAAAAGATTAAGTATAATGACTTAAGAAACACAAAAAAACAAGACAACTTTTACTTAATAAGTTCAGAGAAACAGTGGATCAGCGTTTCTCAGTTGAAACAACTACCTTCGTCTTGGACACCAGTCACAACCACCAAAACTAAGAAGGCAGAATCCACAAAGGTGCTCATTTTCTGTAAATAAGCTAGAATATATGCTAAAGATGTGTGTTTTAAGATACAAATTGATTTCATACGTGATTCCTTTTCTATTTATTACTTTCCATTGCTCCATAGGCTAGTAACAACTAATTTAACTGACACTGACTTACTGCCAGACAGCTTTACTCATGACTCTGTATAAACACAGAAGGTAAGAAGTAATATACAGAATTGTTAATGTAATGTCCTCATTAGTATTTGTAGACATTTTCTACATGCTTATTGCATTGTATGTACAGGCAACACACCTGTTTGCCAGTTCTACTCTATCTAGGTGTACACAAAACATAGATGTTTATTGTTCTTATTCCAAATAAGCACTATACAGTGCTTTTTGTAAATGCTATGAAAGATGTAAGTGAAATGCATGAGTAACTTTCCAATTTAGGATCAGTGAAAGTGACCCAGAAGTTATCAGCTGAGAGATTACAGTAAAGGCTGTTCACCATAATGAAACAAATAGATTTTTCAGAACACTTAACTTTAAATCTCATGATACCAACACTGTTTTTCTAAAGTTGACAGCCACTTGAGAATTACAGTAAGCATGACTGGTCTCAAAACCCTCTCCATTACCTACACATTTACCTTCCAGAGATGAATTGTAAATTCAGTAAGCTCAATATCTCCAAGTGAACAAAGTTGTAAAGAATGAAAACTTGCATAAATATAGTATTTGGAAATACAAGTAGCTAAAATATGCATTTCCCAGAAACACTGCACAAATTACAATTCAAATTTATAATAATTTGAAGTTTGCAAATTAAGATTCAGAAGGTAGGAAACACTGGGCCCTTTACAAAATATTAAGTGAATGTATTTAAAAGGATTAAAACATAATTCACTTCCCATATTCTGCAAGCAAAAAGATCACCAATAGCACAGCATCTCATTGGAATAAATGACTGCATCACCTTTCCAACCCTGTCAACACGTCCTCCCACTTGCTGCAGTTTTTCCTCAGATGATCTAAATGTTTTCATACAACGAAGTGCCAAATAATTATTTTCCAGGTGTATTTAATTGGAAATGAATGCTGTATTGCAGACTTAAAGACGGTTTGTAGGTACAAATTCTATTTTCCACCTATATCGAGTAGATTAATAAACAGCATTAAGTCTCCCTACACACCTTTTCACTTGTAAAAACTCAAAAGCATTGATTCAAATACAGAATTAAGCCTGACCTTCCCCAGTTTCAAAGTGTAGAAGATTTCAGTGCCTCTATTCTTTACTAAATTCTGGATGTAATTTTCCTGTTCCTTGCCAAGAAACAAAAATTAAGAACAAGTAACCACTGTCCCATCCATACTACAGAAATAATTGCCTTTCTCCAATTTCAGACTTCACAAGGAAGTTCAGGATCAAAGGTATGGCACATGGCAGCCTAGGGCTAGAGGATTAGAGAGTTCAAAGCACAAAGGCTCAAGCCTGGGCCAGAAATAGCCACATAGGGCCATTTTGACTCCTGGCTGCTAATATTAACTCAGTTTGGTCTCCTAGATCCGCAGCACAGGCTTCATCCTTTGAATGAAGGCCAATTAGAAAAAAAATTTCCAGTCTGCTTTTAGCTACTGCTGAACAAAAAGGAGTGTAGAAATCAGAACTCCTAACGTCTGCTCTAAAAGGTGTGTGCTCTAAAACCTACAGCTGCTTCTGTCTCTGTCCCCGTGATCACTCCTAGTGTATTTTCTCCTTAAAGGCTTAGTCCTGGCCAGTGCTCCTCTGCCAGCTGTAGTGTCCACTCCCTCATCCCTTTCCTATCCACATTCCTGTACAATTTTGTGTACCCTCCCTACTCCCTGCTGCTGCACAAGGGTGTTTCTGTTTCACCCTCTTGAGTCACTGCATTTGTGTGCTTTGGTGGGATAACAAGTACTAGTCTTTTTGGCAGGCAGGAACTGTCAGATGGCAAAACATCCTTCCAGTAGATGATATCTTTGGAGAGCATCACTCTCTATGTCAGTTTGGAGGTAAATTTTCACACTGATGGCAAGGACCCATCTCCACCTTGGTCACCAGCCCATTAACTTTCAAGCAGCCATCCCCAAGTACGAATGTGAAGCAATTTACCCATAAGAAGGCATGTCTTTTTTCCTTAATACATATCAGCAATATAGTTTCCCTAATCTTGTTCTTCAAAGGACAGCAGTGTTTTTCACGAAAATTAAACAAATCTGTTTGTGGAATAGAAAATTTCAGACCAAATGGTTCAAATCTGGCAAAATTATAAGCAACAAAAATAAAGCCCTTTTCTAGGAAGATTTATGCAGCCTATAATTAACAGCAGCATAATTAGCCCAGGCTACACTAAATAACAGCATACACTCTGTAGAAGAAGAGGGGCAACCTTGGGCTTCTTACACAGAATTAAGTTTTCCTTCTGCTCACTAAAGCAAAAGACAAATAAATGTCTTTGATCAAAAGTCCAGGCATGTTTACATGATGCGTTCTGATTTATCAAAAATTTCCTATATATAAATATAAATTAATATAAATAGATATAAAAATAAA
>NW_010558065.1:0-2954 GCF_000687285.1 Phaethon lepturus | reverse complement strand
TGCTGATGGGAAGTAGAGAATAAATCTTTGAATAAATCTTTTATTTTCCTCTGCTTCCATGTGCGGCCTTTGCTTTTGCTTTATTAACTGCCTTTATATTGACCCATGAGTTTTTCGCTTTTTCTTCCCTGTTCGCGCTTAAGGTAAGCAACAGAGTGGCTTAGTGGCATCTGGCATCCAGCCAAGGTCAACCCACCACAGCACTCCAGTAGTTTCCTGGACTGCTTACAGTTCGCTGTGCCACCTTTCTAGCAGTTGTCTGGGTTGTTGAAGTCCCCTCTCAGGGTCAGGGCCTGCAAGCGTGATGCTTCCTGCAGTTGAACGAATCAGTTCTTGATCTTGTGCTTTGTAATCGAGATGCTTATGGTGAGCTTGACTAATGCTTTTGAATTGCTTGCTCTTGCAGCTGTGGATGGAAAAGTTGCTACTGGTCATGTTGATGATGATGATGAAGAAGTTCCAGGTAAGAACAAGCACGCAATGGAGGAAAAGGAAGTGAATTTTGCAGAGAGATAACATGTGCAGCATAAGATTGGGCCAAGTACAGTAAGAGTATTGACTAGTCACGCGCTGTTATAGAATTTCTGTGGGCATTGTTTTCAGACACCATGTGAGACTTAGATGGACCATTGGTTTGAGCTAGCATTTTTGTCCTTAGCTATGGCTAAGGTAATTATTTAATATTCAGTAAGAAGAGTGGTAAGTAACTACCTTTTCAGTATTGCTTTGCCCAGTTGTGGGTATGGTGAAGTTAAATGCTCTTAGAATTGTGCTTTATAATGAACCATCTAAAACTTCTTGTTTAAACAAGAAGAATGAACCATGAAGCTTTTAAATGTTATTTTGTCTGTATTTTATAAGCTCAATTTTTTTTTGCCTTGTAAGCACTTGATAGGAAGTAGAACTTTGGGGGGGGGGTGGCAAAGCAGAAGTGGGTCAAACTTTAATTTCAACTTTTTTCTTTTCCTAGATCTTGTCGAAAATTTTGATGAAGCCTCAAAGAATGAGGCAAACTGAACTAAGTGACACTTTCTGAATAAAGTTAAAATTTGAAAAAGCTACATGGAGCTGCTATTTTATATTGTGACTGCTTTTATTTGCTTTTATTTGCTTTTATTTGTATTTCCTGATGAGATCTCAAGATTTGTAATATTCGGAAACTCCTTGAACCTGCAGCTCTTTTTCAATTATTGTTTGTACACAATATTATTTTTGTGGCCTGTTTGAACAAGCCTATGCTTTGAAATAAGTGAGACTGCTAATGAATCTCTGTCTAGACACAATTTTTGAGTAACTTGTATACAAGCAAAACCTCATCTTTAATGAACTTTGGCATACAATCAAAAAATATAAAATAAACTTTCTGGTGTGGCTTTTTTTCAGAAAAGCTGGAAAAAATTGGCCATAACTATTAAACAATCATGAAAGGTCTTGCTCTTCTGCAGAGCATCTTCCTTTTGCTGTGTTAGTAAACTGGCTTCTAAAAACATTTTAAGTGCATAATGGAGCATTTTAGACTTAATCGGTGAATGCCCAGTGGTTGCAGGTCAGAGCACCTACACTGTGTTCCTAAGACACTTTTCAACTCAGTAGATTACAGAAATAGACTTGTATTCTAGAATTATTTTATGGTTGTATGCAGTTTATGTGGCAAGGTTGCGGGGGGCTGCATGGGTGTCTTCTGTGAGAAGATGCTAGAAGCTTCCCCTGTGGCAGATAGAGCCAATGCCAACTGCATTTATTCTCTACTTCCCATCAGTAGGCAATGTCCAACCACTTCCTGGGAAGCAGGGCTTCAGTATGCGTAGTGGTTGCTCTGGAAGACAAATGTAATAACGAATGCTGTCTGTCCCCGTCCCCCACCTCCCTCTTAGCCTTTATTGCTGAGCTGATGTCATATGGTATGGAATATCCCTTTGGCCAGTTTGGGTCAGCTGTCCTGCCTGTGTCGCCAGTTGGGGCGAGCGGTCCTGCCTGTGTCTCCTCCCAAGATCTTGCCCACCCCCAGCCTACTGGCCTTTGGGGGTGAGGGGGGGAATGTTGCAGAGACAGCTTTGCCAAAACACTGGTGTATTATCAACACCCTTCTAGCTACCAGTACAAAGCACAGCACTATGAGGGCTGCTAGGGGGAAAATTAACTCCATCTCAGACAGACCCAATAGAAATGTGTTGAGGACAACTTCCTAGTACAGGTGATGGAGAGCCCGACCAGAGTAGAGGCACTGCTGGACCTGTTGCTCATTAATACAGAAGAACTTATTGGAGAGGTCAAGATTGGAGGTAGCCTGGGCTGCAGCAATCATGCCCTGGTAGAATTCTCAATCTTGAGGAGTACTGGACAGGTAAAAAGTACAGTCAGGACCCTAAACCTCAGAAAGGCAAATTTTTGGCTGTGTGGGGCCGCTAGTGTGTGGGATCCCTTGGGAAACTGCCCTCAGAGAGAAAGGAGTGAATGAGAGCTGGGATATATTTAAAGACATTTTTCTTAGGGTGCAAGAGCTCTCACTCTTAACATGCAAGAAGTTGGGCAGGGGAGGCAGGAGGCCAGTTTAGTTAAGTCAAGACCTCTTAGCCACATTAAAACACAAAAACAATGCATAGGCAGTGGAGGCAGGGATACACATCTTGGAGAGATTATAGGGATATGGCCAGGGAGGGGATCAGGAAAGCCAAGGCACAGCTGGAGCTGAACATGGCTAGGAACATGAAAAATAACAAGGGTTTCTTCAGGTACATAGGACAACAAAGGAAGATGAAAGAAACTGTGCACACACAAACACACACCCCCCGATGAGTGAAATGGGATACCTGGCTACAACCAACATGGAGAAGGTTGTGGTACTGAACAACTTTTTTGCCTCAGTATTCACTGGCAAGTGCTCAAGCCACGCCACCCAAGACACAGAACACAGAGGCAGGGGCTGGGAGAATGAAGAACCACTCACTGTAGGA